>NC_133658.1:13959560-14039410 GCF_037893015.1 Macrotis lagotis | reverse complement strand
ACAAAACTGTTCTTCTCAAAGAACACATTTTCCAAAAAACTCCTAATACTTTATTACTCCCCTATTGTTCTTTCAATTTCCAAACTGGCTTCTTTTGTCAAATATAGCTACTTAGCCTCACTGAATGTGGCCAGTTCTCTTCAACTATTCACAAAATATTTCCTATCTTAAATGAATTTTTTCCAATAATAAAACAAAGAGAAAAACAAAACATTTCACTACTTCTGTATTGTTTGTTAGACCCCAGTTTACAACTATAGTTCATTAATTAAATTGAGAAGTCTTCTCAACTATCTTGAAGCTTAAGTATGTAGATGTCACCTCAATCTAGAAGTTCCAAAATCCTTCTTTCATTTTTACATGGATAGCTTCAATACCTAATGAAAAGTATTTCTTAAGCATGTCCTTATTAACTGATTAAAATGTTTGCATTTTCTCCTACTTTCATTCCCAAAATCAATTATTTGCTTAATTTGATTTTATATCTATCTTTATATTCTTATAGCCCCTATAATAGAGGAAAAAAAGTAATTGTTGCTTCTGTTTTATTTATTGTTGTTGTAGCTATTAAAATTTGTGGTTTCATTGGCCCAGAAAAATCTCTGTATGGAAATATCTAGAATGGAACAGATCAGTAAATGTTATGTTGCTCATAGTTACAGAAAGCTATTATGTCTATCATTGAGCAATACAGGTACATGTCCATGGTAACACAGTCATTGCATGTTAAAGAAGTGAATTGAATCCAAAGCTTTCCAGAATCTTTGGCTAGATTTGCTATAAATATAAATGCACCAATAATAAAACATTGGTTATATTTACATAGAAATTTCAAATTGATTTATATTTTCCTTTTGTATCTCAAAACAACTTTAACTTTATTTCCCAGTTTTTACTCTTTGCCATTAGGATTAAAGCTAGAACTCCTCAATTCTCAATGAATATCTTCTTTATTGAGAAAGGAATAATATGAAACCATGACCGTGGTTGTCCCAGCCTGAATGCCTCATATGACTAAAATCTAGGCAGGATATATTTTCATTGACTGAGGTGCCCTTTGATGCCATCTTACTTTATACAAGCCAAGAAATTAAATAAAAAAATAATGATGACTTTGCTGGCATGGAGATGTTACTATGCTGAATCACCTTTGAGAAAGATGGATCCACATAGATGAAGTCAGTGATCCTTAAATTATTGAAATGCAATAGTCTCAGGTCTTTGGTTCTGCCCCTGATTCATTCTCCAGGGAAAATGTCAGGTCTAGTTGTCGTTTAATATAGCAAATTCTAGCTCCCCTGTTGTATGGAACACCTTCTATGCCCTTCATGGCTTGACTATATTGGAAACTGGACAGAACTCTTTGAAGATGCAGAGATAATATATCCTTTAATGAGAATTTTTTTCCTGATAAGAGTTTTTTTATATAAACTATTTAATTTTTTGAAAATAGAATTTTACTGGTGTGGCTAGGTGGCAGAGTGGATCGAGCACCAGCCCTGGAGTCTGGAGTATCTGAGTTCAAATCCGGCCTCAGCCACTTAATAATGACCTAACTGTGTGGTCTTGGGCAAGTCACTTAAACCCATTGCTTTGCAAAAAACCTAAAAAGAAAAAGAAAACAGAACTTGACAAACTCACATACAAATGAGTAGTACCATATGTAAAGTAGATGCAAAAAGAGGATTCCATATGAAATTAAACACTTTATAATGGAATGGAATGTATTTCAATACCTGAACTAAGAAACTATTTGCTTCTGATCTCAACCAACAACCTTGGCCAATGATAAGACTCATATAAAAGTGTCTACCATTTAGCAAAGCGAATGACTAATATAAAATTTAGTAGCAAACATCAAGTGCTTCATGTAGTCAGGTAAATGAGTTCAAATCCTGCCTGAGAAACTAACTAGGTGTGATTAAGTCAGGCAAAGTGCTTCAAGCTCATTTTCTTTATGGGAAATATTATAATAATAGTTGGGTTGGGCAACTAAGTGATGCAGTAGATAGTGTGGCATGGGTGGAATCAGGAAGATTCTTTTTTGTGATTTCAAATTTTGTCATAGATAGTTACTAATTGTGTGACCCTGAACAAGTCATGTGGCCCTCTTTGCTTCAGTTTCCTCATATTTAAAATTAACTGGAGAAGAAAATGGGAAACTTCTCCAGTATCTTTGCCAAGAAAATTTCAAATTGTTTCATAAAGAGTATGACATGACTGAACAGCAACATCTTCCAGGCTTATGGAAATCAAATTGAAGAATATCAGTAAAACATTTTAGTATCTAAAATACCTTAAAAACCCTAAAATGCTAAGTAAATCAGAATTGCTGTATATGGCAACATTTTTGCAGTGTAAAGTTATCTGGAGTTTGGATTAGTGAATATCATTTCAAATAGAGGTTCAGTGATATGGGAAGGTATATTTACTTCTCTGGAACTCATTTGCATTAGCCAAAAAATGAACGTAAAGAAACTGATACCATTTTTGATCTTTAAATCCATGATAATAAAAAATAGTCTCACATCCATGACCCTCTCCTGTCATGCTGATTCATATCTGGTCACTGGATCTTAGATGGCTCTAGAGTAGAAAGCGAGGCTGGTGGCTTAGCACAGTACCCCCTCACTCAAATTCTATTCATGAACTTGTCATGGCATTGCCTCCCCTGATGCCTCAATCTTCTTCATGAATGAAGAAGAAAATATTATGCACAGTGGTTAATGAAATGTTTGGAATGACATAGATATCAAAATAATGTTTATTGTTTGACTGACTTGGAAATAAATCAGTGATGAAATAATTTCAGGTGAATGGCAGTGTGATAGTAATGAATTTTTCAAAAGGAGTTTTCTTGAATCTCAATTGGTAATATTCACATCTGAAAGCAAAAACATTGACAAAAATGGTGAGATAACATCACAGCCTATTGTGTCCTCTCCAAAAATGGTATCTGAGAGGGCAGAATGGTGTTATCTAAGGAAGGAGGATGCAAATTAAGGCAGAATCCCTGAGGAGAAATCTTAATTCCACTATGTGTTAGCACACCTTTGAATATTCACTTTATTTATTTGTTAAATGATTTATCCTAGAATCTATGAAGTCAATCTCACTCCCTCATTTTACACATGAGAATACAAAGACTCTGGGAGATTAAGAGAATTTCTCAAGTTACATAGCTAGTGTTTAAAGAATGAGTTGAATCCTTTTATATTCCAAGAAGAGATCTCTATGACCATTTTGTTCCAATCTAATTATTTTAATCCTATGAATTCTGAAATCCTGACACTGTATTGCCATCTACTTTTCTAGTAACTTTGAGGTCATCTGGACACATTTGTAGAGACAAAAAAAATTGTAAGAAGATTCAGATACAATTTTATGGTTTTGACTGGCATAAGGCAATGACTAAAGAAAAAGAGCAGGTCTATTAGGGGTCAGTCAATCCATTGGAGTTTCAAATGTAACAAATATTCTCATACCTAAAGTAGTCAGGTTACACTCATTTTATTCAACATACACACATACACAAACACAATCAGACTTTTTTTTTTTATGTTATCAACAGTGAAATGTAGTTTGGGCTAAAAGAAAAGAGTTTGTTCTAAAGGAAATTTCAGAAATAAATCCTCTAATCTAAACTGATCTCCCTGGAGATATCTCTTATATCTCTTTTGACCCTGCTCCTTCTTCCTTTTCTGAGTGTTCTCCAGACTTCCTTTCCCAGAAAGAGTAGAAAGTGACACATGGGATTCCTAGATAGAGAGGAAAGTGAAATAAATGAATTAAAAGGTCATGGCACTTGGAGGAGAAAGTCATAGGATTGAAATGATAAGGAAAACATAGTGGAAAAGAAAAGTACCTACTGACATCAGCCTGCCTACCACAAACTCCCATCACTGAGCCTACCTGTCTTTCATCATTCAGTCTTCCTCTCAGCCCTTCTCCACTTACCATCTTTGCTTCAATACGGAGCAACAAAGGGACATGTTCATTCATTCAGTGGAATTGTAGTTCTTACAGAATGTGATCTCTTGAGACAAGAAGACTGTTGTCACAGAGTAAATCAACATAAGGTTTCCTGCCATTAGTCACTGGGGAGATGTCAATTAGCAGAGATGCTTTATCATTGATAATTGTAGAATAAACAAGATCTGGACTCTCCTGCTTCTCCCCTTGAGGGATCATCCCCCATCACTTCTGTCAACTATAATTCAGAATATTTACCAGTATTTGTAAAATGCTTTTAAATGTTTTAGATCACAAAGGGACCTTGAATAGCATGTAATCCAGCCTCATCATATTACATTTAATCATCAGGAAAAAAAAAGTTTGTCATAGTGGATAGGGATCTGTGTTCAAGTCTTCCTCTTGAGCTCCTATCTATAGAAGCTGGGATGAGTAACTTTACCCCTCAGTGCTAAAATATGTTCTTTAAGGCTTATATAAGTTGCAAAGAAAGTGCCTACTTGCATTAGTAGAGGAAATGTCCACTCTTGGGAGTTATCTAAAATTCAATGAAAACACTGATCCTTTTTCTCTGTTCTTTTAAATAATGACAACAGCAAAAGTGACATTGATATGAGGCTCTAAGATAAGCATTTGTTATCATGATCTGCCTCCTAGAATTCCCTCCTCACTTTATTCTAGAAGTAGCTCAACAGCTATAGGAAGCCAGATCTTATCCTCCTGGATTGGAGTACCAGCCTCCCTGATGCTTTGATTATTTGTTATACATAGACATATAATCTAATTTAAATGAAAACTCATTGAGGGGAGAATTTATCTGATTTTCTGAAAATCTCTCATCAAGACAGTACTATTGATTTGCCTAATTATTTCATACCTATTTAGTTGATTTGACCTCTTCTTCCTCTTTAGAAAATAAGGTCAGCTAGGTGGCACTGTGGATAGAGCACCTGGCCTTGGAGTCAGGTTGCCCTGAGTTCAAATTCAACATCAGATACTTAATAATCACCTAGCTGTATGCCATAAGCAACTCACTTAACTCCATTCCCTTGAAAAAAAATGAAAACAAACAAACAAAAAAGAAAGTTAGTTTCTTGTGGGCAGGATGAGCAGGGCTTGTTTGGTTTATGTTTTTCCTTTTTTTGGTATCCCCAAATGAGCCAGAGCTAATCATCATATCATCATCATCATCATCATCATTAAGTATTTCATAATTGACATAAATGACACTTAAAGAATTCTTTTTCACTGAGAAGAGGGAGTTGAAATTATTTGCCCAATGTCAAGTAGGTAACTAGTATCAGGAACAGAAAGGAATTGGAAATATCTTAAATACAGCTCCAAGGACACTTTCTTTAAATTGCTGCCTCATTACGGCTGTCCAATTTGGTTGCTAGCATACTGGACTTGCAAGGAGCAAAACTTGGCTTGGAATCTTGCCTCCTAATAATCTTTGATATGTGATCACTGTTTTTCTCACTTGCCCTCTCCAAGGCTGCCTTATGTGGTCTTTCCTTCTATTATTGCTGTTTTATTCTGTAATAAAGGCATAATGTTAGTTATATAGATTATCACAGAAGGAGATTGGTATCAGCAAATGAGATCTTGGAGGAAGTAGGATTTTGATTGTTTTCTTAGTTTGTATTGGTTTGATTTTCACTTTAATAGTTGTATCAGTGTTGGGTGCTTTTGTTCACATTGAACCACTGATTTCATCAGTGTAGAGAACTCCTACTTTTGAAAACTTCCTCTATAAATGCTGATTTTCAACTGATTGGAAAGTATATTTTTAAAGAGGTATCTTGGTTGTCTTGAAAGGTTGTCTTGAAAAGACAACAAGCAACTTATTCATGATTGTATAGTAGGGTTCAAAATTCACGATTCAAACCTCATGTCTTCCTAAACCCATTCTATCCTCCAAGGAACTTTGCCTTTTATGAAATATTTTATTAGTTAAATTGCTACTTTTTTTCATTAAAAAGGTTCCTCTTCTTATTAATGGAGTAGAATCAAATGGATAAGCTATTATTCTGGATATTCAGGCTCGGGGGCAGCTAGGTGGCACAGTGGATAGAGTACTGGACTTGGAGTCAGGAGGAAGGGAGCACAAGTTACATCCCAGAGGCTTGCCACTTACTAGCTGTGTGATCTTGGGCATGTCACTTAACCCTGACTGCCTCACATTCAGGATTATCTTCACTCATCCTGATTCATATCTGGCCTCTGGACCAGAGCAAACAGTGAGACTCTTACTCAAATCTAATCCGTGTCCTTGTTACGACTTCACCTCCTTTTGGTCCTGCTCTTCTTTGAAAATGAAAGACAACCATTATTAATTTTGTTCAGGCTAGAGAAGAGAGATGTGAGCCAATCTGACTTCTTTTCCAAACTTGAATTCCAATTTCTCCTGCCTTAAAGGATTTCAGAAAATTGTTTTATCCCCATTATTTTTTATTTTCTGCCTTTTCTAGCTCCAGCTGGTACCAAACATGTGGTAGTGCCAAAGAGCTCAAAAAAAAAATCTGCTGTTGCATAATTTCTGCTTGGACCAGAAGCAGATGCTTTGGAATTTTTCCAAATGAACCTGTTCAAGAGGAGTTCAAGTGAACCCCTGTGATATAGGAAGTTTAGGGAATTCAGATAAGGATCTGGATTTGTATGTTCACTAAGACCTGAGTTATACATATTGGACTTGTGGAGAAATGTTTGTTGGAAAATTTGCTCATGTTGTAGGAATATTTGTATGTGTGTTTGTGTGTATGTATGTATGAATATATATGCATTGTCAGTGTATATTAATATATAAATAATCCATATCTTCACTATTTAATAAGTTAATATCTAGGAATATATCTATATATACATATATAAATATATATACAAATATGAAAATATAAATATAAACATATATAGAGACAGAATTCAATAGCCATAGATGCAAACTATAGAATATTTAGCCTCTGAATACTAAGAAGAAATTTGATACAGTATGATTCAGTGTCATTCAGCCACTCATTTTCAATGCATAAATGTAAAGTTCAGTATCTTACAAATAAGAGGGTTTGATTGGATGACCTCCAAAGTCCCATATAGCTCAAAATCAATGAATATATATATGACAATCACATTTAACCTAAATTTACTTCATTTGAAGCTTCTATTTCAGAGGTTCTGTCCTCTGAAACCAAGAGATCAAGTTTCTTTCCATTTCAGTGTGATGATACAATCAAGCCCTGAATATACCTCTTCCATTACCCATGAGCCTACTTTCCTCCAACATGTTATCAACACTCCCTCCAATTGATCATCCAGTGGTATACAATTGAGATCATGTGGCATTCTCAGTTCTCTACATTTCAGCTACATCATTCCTAAATGGTTTTGTCAAGATCAGATATGCTGGATGTGGTCACCTCAGAGCAGTGTATAACAAGATTACCTTCTTTTGCTACATCTATTGTTTTTTAGTTCGTGATATTTGTCCTTCCTTATTGAAGAAGACCATGACATCAGGGGCGTGATGCCAAGACAAGCACATGAATTGGATTTGAGTGAGGGGGGCTTACTAAGTCCCCAGGCTCACTTTCTCTTCCAGAGCCATCTGGGTCCAGTGGTCAGATATGAATCAGGATGATGAGAGATGACCCTGAATGCTAGGTAATCCACATTAAGTGACTCGCCTAAGTTTACACAGCTAATGTGTGCCTAAAACCAGATTTCAAATCTGGTATACTGATTTCAAGGTCAATATTCTATCCACTGCAACCATCCAGTTGTTCCCATTGCTAAAATGCTTGGTTTTGCCTGTAGTATGACATTATATTTGCAAAATAGTTCCTAAGTAATATATTAATTGCCAGTGGATATCAGTAATATATTATCAATTATCAGAAGTCTATTATGTTCAACTCAAGATTTTTTCCAATAAATTTCTATTTCTTAAGACAAACTATCTAAAAGAATATTCTTACCATCTCTCACATGTTCCATCAAAAAGCATAAAAATTTAGCTGGTAAAAATGTACATATAGATAATTTTATTTGAATTTCCTGATCTAATGTGCCTGAAATTTTATTTTCTTTATTTGTTTTCTTCAAAATTCCAGATGAAATGAGAACTTAAGAATAAAAGTAAATGGTAGAATCCATTTATTTTCCATCTCCATTTTAATTAGTCCAACAAAATGAAATAATCCATATTTAAGAAAATGTTTTATATATATATATATATATATATATATATATATATATATATATATATATATATATATATATATATATAATAGTAAAAAAAGCCACAGTGTGTTGAAATGAAAATATAATTATGGTTGGAGTCAGAGAAAGTGGGTTCAAAACTTCATTCTTCTGAGTCTCTGGGTAACCTTGGGCAAGTCATTTAGTCTCATTAAATCTTAATTTATTAATTTATTCATCAATAAAATCAGATAGTTAAGGTAGATGGTTGCAGAGCTGCTTTCAAGTAAGTCAACAAAAATTGATTAAATTGTTACTATGTGCTAAGAATTCTGCCAAGCTCTAATTATTTTTTTTAAGGAAAAAGCATAAAAAGCTTTCATTTGAATGCCACAAAAACTATGGAAATAACTGCATCCAAGTTATAGATAAATTAGATAGAAGGCAATCTCAGATGTAAATGTATGATCTTATGAAGTCCAGATACTATAATCATTTTTCCCATTATGTGGCTTTTCCATCATCATTACTTATCTCCAATGTTGACTTAATGAATATTCTCATTTAATGTTTATACTATTAGTATATGGTTGTCCACATTTTGTGTTTGGTTATTAAACTTTTCTTATTTGAATATATTTATTTTTTCCAGCAATATCTACCTTAAAATAATAAACTTCTCAGAGGCAGATGTGGTCATTAGGTTTATCTGTGCAAAGGTTTATGGGGTGTCACAATGGGAACAAAGGAAGACAGAGGAAATGGAAGGGAATAACCATTTTTAAAGCATCCAGTAAGTGGTAGGCCCTTGATAAGTACCGATAAGCTCATTTCTTTATTAAGTGGATTTAGATCCTTGAAAATGTGTGAATAGATTTATTTTTCATTAAAGTACTACTCTAATTTCCAGGTCTTCACCTATCATGTGTCATAGACCACTTTGGCAATCTGATGAAGTAAAAAAACATATAAGAATAATATTTTTAAAACATAAAATGTAATATATGGTATTAAAAAGGAAGAGTGCAATACGTATATTGAAAAGGAATGTTCAGGGCGGCTGGAGTCAGGAGGACCTGAGTTCAAATTCAACCTCAGACCCTTAATAATTACCTAACTGTGTGGCCTTGGGCAAGCCCATTGTCTTGCAAAAACCTTAAGAAAAAAGAAAAGAAAAGAAATGTTCATAGACCCTTTAATAAGAACCCCTTCTCCAAACTTTCCAGCCTCAAATCAATATTTTGTACATATACTGGTAAACAATAAAAATGAAGGCCCCAGAAATAATTGCTCTTTAGTTACTAGTCCTCTGAGTGTAGGGATTAAGATATATCCTCACATCCAGTGAAAAGGCCAAACATAACATGCTTATTGCTTATATGATTTTGAGCACATGAATTAACTTCTGTTTGTCTCAGTTTCCTCAACTGAAAAAATAGGGCAATGTCAACCATGTCCTAGGGTGAGGGTGAGAGTCAAATTAGATAATAGGTTTAAAGTACTTAGGATAATTCCTGGTGCTTAGTAGACATTATTTAAATACCTATTTCTTTCCCCTTTTCTTATTTGTTGATTGCATGCTCCTTGATGGTATATGGCTTAGAGAGTAGTGTCCTTAGATAAATCACCTGGATTTATTTGTTCTTAGTTTCTTCATTTATAAAACCAGGTAAACTTTAGCAGTCCCTTTAGACTCTGAATAATTTTATGCCTGGGGAGAGATACCTTTCACAGTGTAATTACGGCCTGTTCTTAGCGTGTCACACACACAAAGCATCACTACCACTGCCATTGCAACTAACCACAGTCTAAAAATTTCCTTACACCTCATAACAAATAGGGGCAGCAAGGTGCTTCAATAGATAGAGTCTATTGAACCCTGGAGTCCAATTTGACTGTGATAACCTTGGGAAAGTCAGTTAACCCTATTGCCTAGCAAAAACTAAAAACAAAAACAAAACAGTTGTGAGGAGGGGCAGGTTTTTGTCACTACATGGTTTACCTCAGTACCTAACACGTAGTAAATAGGCGCTTACTGTAGTTGGGAAGTCGATTTCTCTAGTTCTTGCTGTATTTCAAGGGGAATAAAGAATGCAACACTTGCCTGGAAAATAGGATAGCAAATTTTGTTCCCAAAAGGTGAGTAGAGAATAGTATTCCAAGGGATTTCAAGAGCCATTATGACTGCAGAAGGTGAGTTAAGCTGAGCATGTTTGCAAGGTAATATGGCATCTGCTGAGCAGAGAACGGCATGTTATGTGACATGTAATTACATTGTGAGTCAAGATAAACATGTGATTTATATCATTCTAATGTGCTCAAGGTATATAACTACACAAGGTCCCAAGTGAAACTATAGCCAATTCTATTCTAATAAGATGGGTTTTTTTGGTAGTTTGTCACATTTGGGAGAAAAAAAAATGTTTAGCTCGATTTTTTCAACTTTCCTTTAAATGCCTTATTTTTAAATACTATACAGAAGGATTTATAAAATTTGCTTTATAAACAGAACACATTTTTCTAGTATATCTGATGTCTCTAATTTCTTAATAAAAGAAGTAACTTTAACTTCATTTCTTTGTCAAATCTTATCTAGATGGTATCCTCTTCACTGGGTATGAGAAACCTGGTCCAAAAAAAAAAAAGTAAAATAGCACAAAACAAAAATGTTCACTTTATTCATAGTGCCAGAAGGGATATTTGCAACTCACACCATATCTGATAGGCTTTCCAATATCTTTTTGACAGTCATTCTCATTTTTATTCGATCATGCTTAATATGGCCCAATATCACATTTGTGTAGTTTCCTATCTTTCGACAAGATGGATGAGTAGGCTTAATGTTACTGGAAGGCATAATGAAAGACTGGGCTGTGGACTGAACAGAATAACTAGTGTATGTCACATGAACCCAGACATCTGTCAGTCCTTCTCAATCATTTGTCATTCATTCAGTTGCTAATTACAGCAATCAAAATTATCTACTGAGGAATATATATTCAAGGAAAGTCATTTTTCATACTCTCCTAAGTTAAGAATCTGTATGATGTGGAGGTAGCCAAATACAGCTGAAATAGATTTCCATTTTTCCATTTGCAGAATGGGGGGAAATGTCACTTTCCACTAATTTGAAAGTGTCTGAAGAAGATTAGATTACTTATGAAATAGTAATAAAAAAAAAACATAGCCTCTGAATAGTAGAACACCAAGAATAAGAATTAGTCTCTGATCCTTAAAGCAAATGTTTTAACCATCTGTTTCAGGAAAAAATCTCAGTTCCAACTGCTCAATCAAGTAATTATTAATGTTTTTACTCCAATAAATATATTTAAACATTTTTTTCCTGTCTTTAGGGGCTTAAATAGCAGACTGACAGATTTTTAAAACATATTTTGAGTTAGGTACTTCTGAATTTTCACAAATAATTTTAGTGTTAATAACCACATTTATCCAGAGAAAATCCCCAGTTTGAAAATATCCCATGACCTTGTTACTCTTACTGCATGTGCATCTGTTTTTCAAGAATATGAATAATTATGCATTCAGCATTGAATGAGAGTTGTCTAGGAGTCTACAAAATATCATTGAATATACCAGATAACAGTATAATTTAAAATTAACCTGCTGCTACTCTCAAACTGAAAAAAATTCTGAATGCATATCTTCCAAATTATTATACTTTATAAAATTTAAACATCAAAGAACTATTCAGTCGCATTCATCAATCTATTTATTCAAGAATTCATAGCACATGCAATAAAACTTGCAAATATCAATATGTGCCCAATCCTGTGTTGAGGTGGGATGAGAAGCTATTGGGGGGCAAAGCAGTAACAACCTTTAACCCTGATAGATAGCATTTGATAAATGTATATGTGGATGATTACTGGGAACTAGCAAAAATTCACTCATAGATTACTTCTGATTTTATACATGGTGGATTGATTGGGAGTTAAAATCACCAATGATGCTGAACTATTTATTTGATCCAGACAATCATGAGGTCAACTCCCAACTCTGGGATTCAATAATTCTGAAAAATGTAGACTAAGCAAATAATGAATCGAACTCTTTAAAGAGGTATTTAATTGGTTCAGACACTGTGCCCAGGACTGAACAATTTGGTTTCATAATTGATTGAATGATCATCCACTCATCATTTTGTCAAAGGAGTGATGAATGTTGTTATTAATACTAGTTACTTCAATTGCATAATGTTTAATGTTTTAAAAAATACTTTATGAGTATTTGCATCAGTTGATCCTCAAAACAACTTTGAGATATATGTGATTATCTCTATTTGCAAATAAGAAAACTGAGGTAGAAAACGATAAACTGACTTGCCTAGGATCACTCAGCTAGTAAGCTTCTGAGATAGGATTTTAATGAGATCCTTCTTATGCCTAGACCAAAACTCTGCAATAAACCAACCTAGCTACTTATTTACCAGAAGGCTGGAATTTATGAATATGTGAAAAGAACAGGGGTGGCTAAGTGGCACATTGAATAGAACACCAGCCTTGGAGTCAGGAGTACCTGGGTTCATATCTGACCTTAGACACTTAATAATTACCTAGCCGTGTGGCCTTGGGCAAGCCACTTAACCCCATTGCCTTGAAAAATCTAAAAAAAAAAAAAAGAAAAGAAAAGAACAATCTACTTCAGCTGACATAATAAATTTGCACACATGGTAGATAGTATGATGGAATAGTAGAAAACCTACCATAAGACTTTTAAGATATCCCATATAGGTTTATGTAAATTCTAAAGAGGAAGATGTGAACTAGGGAATGGTTATTATCATTTGAGAGCATCAGGAAAGATAATATAGAAGGTGATCCTTGAGCTATCCACAAGTAAAGAGTGCTGATAGTGATATCCAATGAAGGGAAAGTCTCTAAGTTTCTATGAGTGATCTTGAAGACTGTATCTTAATGTCTCTACCAGTCAAAATTCTTATTAACGAATTTATGGAATCCTTAACAAATTGGTATAAGACACAAAAACAGGGGAACACTTGCTAAATACTTTTAATGACAAAAAATATATTTTCAGTTTAAGTAGACCTGATTTGAAAGATAAAATTTATTAGGGATCAATAAAAAAATCAACTAGATTTTAAATACTAATTATTTGCCAAACCATGAGATAGGTAATGGTGGATTAAAAGCTAAACCAAAATATTTCCAAATTCATGATACTTATAGTCTATTAAGGGAAAGAAAGAAAAAAGGGGTATATATATATATATATATATATATATATATATATATATATATTGATACAAAATCAATGAGCTACTTTCATGAGTAGGCAGCAACACATCTTAGAAAGTTTCCATTTCTATAGGAGGTCCCTGGAAGTTAAGAGATAGAATCCACCAATTTGGGTTCAAAAATTAGGGTTTAGCATTGAGTTATGCCTAGGGAGCAAGATGTACATGTTAAGAAAAGAACAGAGATTTCTGTTACTGAAGAAATGGCAGAAAATGAGACAATTCCTCAGTTTTTCATTTTAAAACCCAATCTGTCAGTTCCTCCCTGTGTGACTTGTACTTAATTGGGTTACCATCAATGTTCACCAGTTTCCTCAATTGTTAAATTGAACTGAATAGTCTCTTTGATTTTTGTTCACTGATCTTCTTAGCTTTAAGCTCTCCAAATCAATCTTTTGACATGTTTGCCACAAAAACAATTCTAATCTCAGGCTGAATTCATAGAATTCTAATGTCATATGATGAATTCTTGGACTCAGTGAATCATAAACACCTGTTTAACTTTAACATATGACAGTTTTATTAAAAGAGGAAACAAGAATACATTTCTGCAATTCAACAGCCAACAATCTTATATGGTAGATATTATCCATCTTAGTATATCAAGGAAATGTTATTTCATTGTTATGATGATTTTGTTCAGCAGTTAAACTCAAAATCCTTCTAAAACTTATTTTACAATATTAGCTAGCTAGTGTTTGAGATTGAGAGACGTTAAAGAGCATCCTATCATTACAAAGTTTCTGCATCAGAATTTGAACTCAGATTCTTTGAATCCTACCACTTAAGGTGATGCTTCTCTGACACTGATACTATAATGAGAGAAGGGCAGCTCAGGTGATGTGATGGGTAAGGTATGTGTCCTGAAATCAGGAGCATTTGTATTCAAATCTGACCTCAGAAATTTACTAGCTGTGTGACTTTAGGCAAGTCAACTAACCCTGATTGCCTCCCATGCAGGGCCATCTCTAATCATCCTTATCCATAACTGGTCCTTGGAAGCAGATGGTTTGGGATGAGAAAGTGAGACTGGTTACTTAGCATAGCACCCCCCCCCCCCTTAAATCCAGTTCATGTGCTTGTCATTGCATCACCCTTCTCATGTGGTCCTCTTTGAAAGTGAAGGACAAGGGTGACTAGGTGTCTCAGTAGATAGAGTATGGGTCCTGGAGTCAGCAGTACCTGAGTTCAAATGGGACCTCAGACACTTTATAATTACCTACCTGGGTGGCCTTGGGCAAGCTACTTAACCCCATTGTCTTGCAAAAAAAAAAACCTAAAAAAAAAGAAAGTGAAGGACAAACATCAGCAGCAGCAGCAGCATCATCATCATTTCCTCAATCACATCTTCAATGAGTGAAAGAAATAATGAGTAAATAATGGTTTAATTAAAAAGTGAGAAATATAATCAAAAATCCCCAAGAGAGATTTAGAGGAGAGAAATAAAAGGATTAATTCATTTGAGAAAGGTTCCTGGTGGTAAAGAATTGCATCATAAGACTATCAATGTGGGGTTGAAAGGTTTCTATTCCAACCCTTTCATTTACAATTGAGTAAAATGGCCTAGAGCTGTTAAGTGACTTATTCAAGGTTATTGGGTTAGAGTTAGAAATGGGATTTGATTCCAGATTCACTGACTCCAGGGCAAGAACTCTACCCTGTACCACAAACCCCAAAAAGTTGACTTTGAATAAAAAGGGGAGGGAAAAAAAAGTGATTTCAAGTCTTAAGAGAAGCTAGATGAAAGGCTTACTGTGAGGAAGGAGGACAAGAGAATCACAGTTTCAGTTTAGGAAAAAGATTACAAGGAGGAGATGTGTCTGGTTTTAGTCAATGACATTTTTGGGAATAGGGAGAAGAGAAAGTTGAATTGCAAAGGTTGAAGGAGAATGCCAGTGTGAGAAGTTTGCACATCTACAATCCTTCAGCACTTAGGTCACATTCTTGAGAAGATGAATTTTTGATAAGACCTATTTTTTGAAAAAATATGATTGTTTTTCTGACAAGAGAGAACACAAAAATAAAATTATTGTCCATGAAAAAAAGAGAGAAAATACAATTAAGCAAAAAAAGGTGATATTTATAAAATGTTTTAAAGATCGAAAGAATTCTCTCATATATATACATATTACATATGCATGTTTCTGTAAATATACAAACATGAATATATATTTACATAAGTGTGTATTGTAATTACACACACACACACACAAACACACAGAAATACATCGTTCCAATCCCACAATGAATTGGGAACAGAAGATTCTATGAGATTTATGCCATCATTATAACTTTTTCCTGAGCAGCTAGTGAATATCACAGGAAAAATTTTAACCCAGATCTTCCTTCATCCAAATTCAACTCACTATCAAGGATTGGATGGGAAGAAAGGTAATCCAGTTTTCACAGAAATCATCAGTTTTGCTTGGCTGAGTTTTATGTATATATGTAGGTTACTAGGTTTACTCTGAAAGAATCATTTCCTTTGTATCTAGAGGGGAAGGGTGGAGTAGGAAGAGAAGATGAGTAGGAATTCATCATCATAATCTGTTTGCAAAGTGATAAAATCAAAGTAAGAAAAACAGGGAAAAAAAGACCTCTCAGTCTCTGTAGGTGTTTCTGTCTCCCTACTTCTGTTTATCTTTATCTCTCTGCTTCTCTTTGTCTCTCTGCTTCTGTTTCCCTATCTCTCTAAATGGCAATGTGTATTATTCACCAGATCTTTTTCTCTGGATCAATAATTGATATGAGTACCCCCACCCCCTGGATATAACTGATTTCAGAAAGTTGTGCTTCAGATCCATCATTAAATATAGAGGAAAACACAAAATGGAAAAAAAAATGACATTTTGTATTTATTCAGGGAAAACATTGACTACACACTCAATATGTTCTTCTGTTGTGAGTCCCCCTCCTCCTCAAATATTTAGACAACAGCCTCAATGTTCTCGACTCTTGCCAGTCTTTGCCTCTGAAGACATGTATGGATATTGTATATGGGCCCCTATATGTGTTTATGTTGATTGTTTCTCAGAGATTCTGAACTCCTTCAATAAGGGCCTTTCTTGGCAAAGATACTAAAATGTTTTTTCATTATCTTTTCCAGTGGAGTAAGGCCAGCAGATTAAGTGACTTGGTCAAGGTCACTGAGTTAGTAAATCTCTCAGCCTGGATTTGTACCCAGGTCTTTCTGACCCCAGACCAAGCACACTATTCACTAAGCCGCCTAAATGACTTAAGTATGCATATATACTCCTCTATGGAGTATATATATTTTATGTATATATATATATATATATATATATGTAAATTCATTTTTGTTTACCTCACCATCCATATATTGGGTTATTTATTAATTTTTGCCTATTCTATTTAGTTGTATGCTCATTAAGTTCAGGATTTACTTTTGAAGTGTCTGGGGGGGGAGAATGAATAAATGCCTGGTTTTTATTACAAAGTATAGTTTTAGGCAGTAATATTGAAAGCAGTCCTTTTTTCCACTCCTAACTGATACCATCTAGGTCATGCTATATACATGACCCTCCTTTATACAACATGCTATTTTTCTTTTGTTTTGGATGGAACAACAATTCTCCCTCTCAGTTGAGAACATGGAGCATATTTTTTTTTCTTTTTTGGTGGGCTCAATGGGATTAAGTGATTTGCCCAAGGTCATACAGCTAAATTACCATTAAGTTTCTGAGGCCAAACTTGAACTCAGGTCCTCCTGACTCCAGGGTCTGCGGTTTATCCATCTGACCACCTAGTTGCCCCCTGGAGTGTAATTTAAGTGTCAATAGTTTCCCTCATGGAGCAGGTTTATTTGCATTCATCAGAAATTCTACCCATTCATTTTGAAAGTTCATTGGCAGTCTTAGACAAAATTCCCTTCTAATTACTGCACAAAATTTAGAAGACTTTAAGAAGTCATTCCCTCTTTCCATAATTCCTCATTTGAGTCCTCCAATGACAGCAATGGGTGTGTTGATTGAGACATATTCACTATGTTTGTCATTATATTCACAGATTTGAAGGAGGGGGAGGAAAACAGATAAAGGCTGACCATTGTTTACAACAAAAAGAAAAACTGAATAATCTACCCAGGAAAAATAGCGAAAGCACTTCAGAAGTGATGATCTCTGGTCTAATTTTACTTTCTGAACATAAGATTAATCTTCTGTAAAATAAGGACAGTGATACATTTAGTTCCAAATGGCAACTTTACTGCACCACTCAAATTAGATAATTAGATGATATATATATATATATATATATATATATATATATATATATATATATATATATATATATATATATATATATGGGTTTTAAAAACTTTGTAAAAAACCCTATATAGGGCTGTTTTCCTTCATTTTCAAAAAAGACCATGACATGAAGGAGGTGATGCTATGACAGAAACATGAAGGTGCAGCTTTACTTTGTCCTCCAGAGCTGTCTGGATCCAGGGGCCAGAGATGAATCAGGATGACTGGAGATAGATGGCCCTGGATGTGAGGCAGTCAGGGTGAAGTGACTTGCCCAAGGTCACACAGTTAGTAAATGTCTGAGGCTGGATTTGAACTCCTGGCCTCCTGACTCCAAGGCCAGTGCTCTATCCACTGTGCCTCCTAGCTGCCTTAGTAGTGGAAGAAGGGGAGGAGGTGGAAGAGAAGGAAGAAAAGGTGGGAAATAGTAATATTCATTATTATTAATAATACCAACAGTTATCTAAAACTTTATTTCCTAGATATCAAAAAATTAGACATGGGCATTCCTTGAATCTACCATAGATTAAAAGAAAGCAAACTCCATCCCTTTCAATGTATTTGAGTTCCAATGTATTGCATTTAAAATGTGTTTCTTTAATGTATCATAAAGTGCAAGATTGTGAAGATATAGTGACTCATAGAACCATCCCTGCCGCCAAGGTATTCGCACCCTTTCATCTCTGTGGTCCCAATACTACATGAGAATTCGTATTTCTGTTGTCATAGGCTTCAAAGACTAGATTCTTGCATTGGGTAAAAAGACAGCCATGTCAGGAAGATGACCAAATTTTGTCACTGAAAGAATGAATGTCATGAATGCAAATTCAAACAACTATGAAGTACTAATTCACATGTATCAACAAAAAGGGAAAATGAGCAATAGTGTCAGTGATGAGGCTCTGGCAAGGTTGAGGCATTAATGCACTGTTAGTGAAGTTGTGAACTAATCCAACTATTTTCCAAAAGGTAAACAACATGTAAATATTCAGTAAATGCAAAATATATAGAGAAAAATAAATAATCCTTTTCCATTCCAGAAGTGTTTATTAGGTTTCTACTTTGTATCAATCACAGTGCAGGATAACAGGTTTACAAATACAAATGCAAAGTAATTTGGGATAGGGTAGAGGGTGTTTGCAATAGGGAGATGGCAGGAAATTTTACTCTAGAAGGTGGAGACATAGTTGAACCTTAAGAATCATCCAGAGAAGAGAAGATTTTTTTTCTAGTGCTCTATAAAGTAGAAACTGATGTTTCTACTAGTGTTGTCAAACTCTAATCAAAATGAGGGTCATTGGGGTGGCTAGGTGGCACAGTGGATAAAGCACTGGCCCTGGAGTCAGGAGTACCTGAGTTCAAATCCAGCCTCATACACTTAATAATTACCTAACTTTGTGGCCTTGGGCAAGCCACTTAACCCCATTGTTTTGAAAAAAAAAACTAAAAAAAAATGAGGGTCATGAAATCTTTCCAAAGGGACACTGTAGTTTCATGATTGACTTTGAAAATTTTAGTATTAAAAATTTGCTATGTTCTATTTAATTTTTTTAATAAATATTTCCAAGTTACATTATAATTTTGCTCAAGAGACACTCAGGAGTGTTGCTTAATCTGCATAAAGTCACAGTTTTCATACTCTGGTATAATACTGTCTTGGTCAACTAAATATACATCAGGGTGCTGGGAAAAACATAGTGGAAATACTACAAAATTCTCAACATTTATCGGCTCCCATAAAATTATATTAGCCTAAATAATTTACTTATCTCTTCTTTAAAATGAATCCCATTTCAGAATGGTATGAAAAATCAAATCAAATAAAAAAAAAAGACCTGAACAACATAGGATGATTGCAGCATTCTTCAGGCAGTCGTCAGACTTTACTACCTGAGATTTCATATTTCTGTTGGCATAGGCCTAAAATTTTAGATCCTTGCATTGGGTAAAAAGCCAGAAATGTAGGGAAGAGGACCGCATTGTTGCCATTGAAAGAATGAATTCCATGAATGCAAATTAAAACAACTTTGAAGTACCATCTCACACTTATCAACACAAAGGAAAAAGAAACAAGGTGGAGAGGCTGTGGCAAGATGGAGACATTAATACACTTTTAGTGAAGGTGTGAACCAGTCCAACTATTCTGGAAAAGCAATTAGGAACTATGCACAAAGAACAATGAAAGTGGCCATACCCAGTGACCAAGAAACACCAAGACTAGGCCTATATCCAAAAGAAATCATAAAAAATGGAGACCACTCCAATTTTTGAAAAATTTGAAAGCAGCTCTTTTTATAGTGACAATTGAAAATTGAAGGGATGCCCATCAGTTGAGGAATGGCTGAGCAAATTATAATACATGAATTTTATGGAGCATTATTGTTCTAAAAGAACCATGATTGGTTTAATTTTAGAGAAGTATGGAGAGAATTACTGATATTGAGCAAAGAGAGCAAAACCAAGAGAATATTGTATTTATTAATATCAACACTGTGAGTTGATCAACTATGATGGATGCAGATCTTCCCAGCAGTTCAGAGATCTAAGACAGCTCCAGGACCCCTGTTACAGACAATGCCATTCACATTCAGAAGCAAAACAACAGCTACATGCCAACATCTGAATGGATATTATGTTCACTTTTTTATAAACTTCTCTTATGTTTTTCTTTTCTATCCCATGGTTTTCATTTTTTCCCTTCGTTCTAATTTCTCATACACAAAATGAATAAAACAAATTTGTTAAGTAGCTGTACAACTTTTACCAGACTGTCCACCTCTGTTGGGAATGGGTGGGAAAGGAGGATGATAAAGATATGAGTAATTTATAAATATGCAAGTGAATGAATGTTGAAAAATTTCTAAACCCTGTAATTTGAAAACTAAAATAAAATATTAGTTAACAAAAAAAAAAGAATGAGTATCATGAACTTATCTCCCTACCTCCATTTTGACCACCTTGTTTTGGGTATTCTTTCAATGATGCATTATATAAATTTAAGCATTTTTATTCTTTTTATTAAAATTCTCTACTGGAATTCTGATTTCATAATTTAGATGTTATTGCAAACATATCTAGGCTTCCCAGTCCTGTACAAGGTTTTCCCATGTCCTCCCACAATTATTCATTTGTTTTCCACAAGAGTTCATTGGATCAAATTTAAAAGGAAGTAGAATCTGGAGTAGTGGTTTTATCGTTTCCAATTAAAAAAACATGTTGTGGAAAATAGAAAATGGATTATCACTCTGAACTCATTTTTTTTCCATTTCTCCAATAGTAGTAATAGTATTATTGTCTGGCACTAACCATTCAGGGTAGTGAGTAAAGAGGCTGAACTTGGAATCAAGAACTATGTCTTGATCTCTCTCCTTAGTGACTTTTTAGCCATGAGATTCTGGAAAAGAAACTGGGATTCTTTTTCCTTCAGTTTTATCATCTGTAAAATCAGAATAATAGCACCTTACTGCAAGGGGTGTGATAGGAACTAGATGATAACAAATGTAAAACACTTTACATAATCGAATGCACTGTATAAATGCAGTATTTATTTTTAATTACTTAGTAGTTTTGTAATTATAGACAGGCAATCAATCCTCTCTGAGACTTTAACTCCTCACCTGAAAAACTGGGGGGAAGGATAAGCTTTGTACCTATCTCTTGGGACCACTGTGAGATATAAGTGAGATAATGAATTTAGGATGCTTCACAAACATAAAATACTCTTATCCACAAGTGGTGATTATCACAGAAAGCTATTATGTGAAAAACTGATATAATAACAAGGGAAGACTGAAACTTTTAGATGACATACAGATGTTAAATCGAAGCAATATAGACTGTGGAAGTCTCACTGCTCATCTACATATTCTTTACTTTCTAATTGGAAGGTGGGAGATTAATCTGTAGAATAAACAAATGACATAAAAATCAAAAATTGAGGCAGCTCTGCCTGTATTGTATCCAAAATAACTTCTGCCAAAAAGAGACTTTTATGAAGTAAGTAATACTCAAATATTCCAATGGCATTTGGGATCACATCATCATTGGTGTTCTCCAGAGCAAAAGAGATCACTATCCATCCAGATATCTCCATTCTGTACATTTTATCAGTGTTCTGCCAAAAGATGGCCAAGGGCTTTCAGTCAAGCAAATGAGGAACTATCATGCTTCCTTTTGATAGTGTAGGACCACTCATCCTGGACATCTATTATGGTTGATTACTGCATTTTCCCCATTCCTACAATTTCTTGATGGTTGTATTTTATATCATTGTTTCTTCTCAATTTCACATTTGCAAAATTTTGCAATATGCTCATATTTGTATTCTTTTGTTATTTGGGAGTCTTCAGACAGTTGACCAAAAAAATGACTTGAACATAGACAAAGAAATTGCAACCTTTTACTTTATTGATATTGCCATTTACAATTATAAAATTAACATATTAATAGCCAATTCCCATGACATAAATTGGTTCATAAAGGGGCATCTAGCCAGAAGAGTACTAGGCCTGGAGATTAGAAGACTTGAGTTCTAATCCAACTTCAGATCCTTACTAGCTGTGAGATTTCTGAACAAGACACTTTTAACTGTGTTTGCCTCAGTTTCCTCACATGCAAAAATGAGATGAAGAAGGAAGCAACAAGTCACTCCATTATCTAAGCCAGAAAAACCACAAATGGAGTAATGAAGATTTTCATGAAGGCAATTGCTAAATGTTATGGAGATATAAGTAGAATGAAATGGGAATAGTCATTTCGTTTTGTTTTTTTTTTTTAGGTTTTTGCAAGGCAAATGGGGTTAAGTGGCTTGCCCAAGGCCACACAGCTAGGTAATAAGTGTCTGAGACTGGATTTGAACCCAGGTACTCCTGCAAGGCTGGTGCTTTATCCACTATGCCACCTAGCTGCCCCACGCCACCTAGCCGCCCCGGGAATAGTCATTTTGGACATGATATAACATGGATAGCTCATAAAAACTGTCTAAATATTTAAAGGATGGTCATATGGAAAAAAAATTTTGACATTGTCTTTTGGACTCCAGAGGGATGGATGAACTTACAGTAATGAGGGTGAAAGCTTCCAAAAAGTAAACGTGTTTGATGTCAGAAAACATAAACAATAATAACCAAAAGCAGCAGTAACCACAAAATCGTTGTAATATTAAGAGTGGTTAAAACGTGCAATCCTACCCATACCAATATGCTAAATGAAGATATTCCACCTGAGACTGAATAACATTTAATCAATTACTCTAAATCATGGCGGGTTCTTTTCAGTTTTAAGATAAACTAATAACTTCTGAAGTTGATGGTATTCCAAATTCCATAATTCTCTGATTCTATATTACTTTTAAGATTCTTTGGGCACTAATTTTGTTAGTAATTCACTCTTCTCTCCTCTGTCTGCCACTGTCTCCCTGCGTAATTCTTTGTCTCTCCTCTCATGTGAATGTCCTTTTCCAATTTAAATAATAATCAATGCATGAGTAGCGTTTACATGAGTAGTGTTTATTTTAACATAGAAGTATACTTAATTGAAATCTAATTCTAAAAAAATGAAAGAACAAAACAAAAAAATTAACAAACAAAAAGCAAACAATAAGAAAAAAATGGGAAGAGAGGCATTTTCGAAAAGAATCTTGATGTTTTCCATCATCTGGTTTACAAAGTAGATATCTCATTCTGCAAATATTGTTCAAAAATCAGTGTTTTGTAATCATTTTTTCAACTTTTGATTGGATGTATACCCATTCATTATATCATACTATGCATAGAATCCCGCAAATGCATATCTCAAACATATCATGTAAAAAATGAATATTTTTTCTCTCCTTATGACTGACTCCAAGAAGACTGATCCAGCATCATTCTCCAATGGAAATGCAAATTCAGAAAGCCCACTTAAGTATTTCCCAACTACATGCAGTCATGCTTGAACCAGAAGCCAAAAGATTTCTCACAGTATCTGAAAGAAGTTGTTGCCTAAGGCATAAATGCAATAAACATCAGAAACTGTTATTGGCTTCCTAAGTCCTTCCAAGATATAGCTCATTACAGAGATTTACTTGTTTTAAAATGTTTATTCAGTTTAAACCAGTGAAATCTAACATTTCATTCTCCTGGGTATACTGGTTTGCCAATTTGTAATTTTTTTATTATATTGAATCAAGAAGGAATAAACTAAGAGTATGCAAAATGTCTCTTCATCCATAAAAAAAATTAGGGAAAACAAATAAGAATTAGAGTTTAAACTTTTAATTTTAATCCAAAAGCATTGAAAACAGTAGGATGCCCTTTTACACTAACTATGTCTGGGAAAGAGCTGAATGACTTGCTGAGTCTAAAACATAAATGGCTCTGATAGCACCAGAATTGAAAACCTTTATTTACATTCACCCAGTGTGAACACTGGCTTCCATATGGTCAAACCCATGGATTATGACTCAATAGGGAAGGTTAATAGGTTATCTAGCTCTTTTCAAAGAAATTATATTCTTCAGGCAGCCATTAGGCTCTATTCAGTTTTTCTTTATTACTTGAGCCTACCTGTACTATCTTGACACACGGACATATTCTTGGTGTTTATCCTTCATTCTGAAAGAAGACCATGATATCATGTGATGTCATGACAAGCCTATGAATTGGATGTGAGTGGGGGGGGTGCTGTGTTAAGTCACCAGCCTCACTTTCTCTGGGTTCAGTGGCCAAATAGGATTCAGAATGACTGGAGATGGTCCTGGTTGCAAGGCAATCAAAGCCAAATGGCTTGCCCAAAGTCATACAGCTAATAACTAAGGCCCTGGTTGCAAGGCAATCAAAGCCAAATGGCTTGCCCAAAGTCATACAGCTAATAACTAAGGCCCTGGTTGCAAGGCAATCAAGGTCAAATGGCTTGCCCAAAGTCATACAGCTAATAACTATCTTGTCCAAGGATGGATTCAAACTTCCATCTTCCTGACTTTAAGGCCAGTGCTATATCCAATGCGTTGCCCTTGGACATACTGTATCTTCTCCTGGAACAGCCATTGGTCTTCTGAAGAAAACTCAACTATAACAGCTTCAAAAAATGACTGAAAAATTTATTCCAAAGTATATTTTCTATTTTTTTCCAAATACATGTTATGAAAATTTTTAAACATTGATCCATATACACATGTATATTTTTAAGTTACAAAAATTCCTTCTACCCTCCCTTCCCACCATCCTACCCTCAGCAGCAAACATTCAGGTTCAAATTATACATACATATATGTGTTAAACATATTTACAGATTAGTATTTTTGGTATGAAAAATTAGGATTAAGGGAAAGAAATACATAAGAGGTTTTTTTTTTGAAAGAGGGGAATATAGTGTTTATCAGATTCTGAAGGTTTTTTTTTTTTTTTTTTTTTGTTTCATTTGTCTTCCTCTGGATGGGTATAGCATTGACCATGGCCAGTCTGATAGAATTGCTGAGAACAGCTACATCAACCAGGTTTAACCAGGGTTAATCATCTCACAATGTTGCTATTAATGTGGATATTGTTCTCTTGTTTCCATTCCCTTCCCTCAGCATCAGATCCAGTAATTCATTCCATGCTTCTCTAGAGAGTGACCATTTATGTTTTCTTATAGAATTTAGTATTTCAAAATATTCATGTACCTTAATTTGCTTAACCATTCCTCATTGTTGAGCATCTTCTCAATTTCCAATTATTTGCTACTCCAAAAAGGGTTGCTATGAATATTTTGAAACATGAAGGACTTTTCCCCTTTTTTATGATTTCTTACGGATATAGGCCTAGAATTGGAATTGTTAAGTCAAAGGGTATGAACTGTTTTATTCCTCTTTGGGCATACTTCCATATTGCTCTAGAGAATGGTTGGATCCATACACAAATCCACCAGCAATACATTGATGTCCCAGTCCTCCCACAATCTCTCCAACATTGCTCATTTTCCTTTTGTCTCATCTTGGTCAATTTGATATGCATGAGGTGATACCTCAGGGTTGTTTAAATTGCCATTTTTCTAATCAGTAACAAGCATTTTTGAATGTGATTATATTAAGCTTTGATTTCTTCATTTGAAAACTGTCTGTTGATATCCTTTGATCATTTATCAATTGGGGAATGATTTATAACCTAATAAATTTAATGCAGTTCTCTCTATTTTTTATAAATGAGACCTTTATCAGAATTCCTAATTGTGAAGATTGTTTCCCAGCTTGCTGCTTTCCTTCTAATTTTGGCAGTATTGATTTTGTTACTGCAAAGGTATACTATTTTCCTTAGAAAATTATATATCCCAGAATCATAGAATAAGATAGTTGAAAGGAAATATAGCTAAATTTAGGTATAAGAGAAACTAGATATCATGAAGGATTGATATTGTGTCAAGAAGACAAGTAAATGGCCTGCATATAATCCTCAAGCAGGTAAATGGTAGAAAGTGATCATATCTTTTAAATTCTTCATAATAGCATTTTCTGATGAAATAAAACTCCAAAAACATACTCACCATTCATTGCCCATTGACTGAAAATATGACCAAATTGTGGAATATAAAAGTAATGAAATTCAGTTACATCATTTAAAATTATGAGTATATATAAATATCAATTAGTGAAAGAAGTAGAAAAGATTTTTAAAAATAATTATAGATTGAATTCTAAAGAACTAGAAGAAAAATATAGTCAAATCCCGAGTTCTTTTCTCAGATGCTCGCTATCTTCCATAATAAAGATGAAAACAATACAAAAAGTCATTCAAATGAGAATTATGTGTACAGAACACTATTAGTCCTGAAGGATAAGAGATGAAACTAACTTCTTTCTTTGAGGAATGTACAATGGGAGGAGACAAATTTAGTAAGTACTGTTCTGATACTTTCAAACAAATATTCCTTGTGTCACTTGGTCAGAAATCCTAACGTTGGTGGTTTTAGGAAGTTTGTGAATTGATGGTGATGTAAAAAGATAAACAGCAATACAACTTTTTTAAAAGGTAGATTAAGAATTGGATTACTAATTAGTTGAAATGATAATTTGTAATTCTAAACTATATTAATATTTCAATCATCATTTATTCATCATATCATTTCAAATTCTCTTTAGAGAATTTCTGATAAGTCAACCAAGACAATGTGAATAGAACAGATTCATAAATTGGTTTGCATATAGTAAAAACAACAGAAAATAGTAATCAAACATCAATTGAGGCATTTTGATGTACATGTCCTTAACTACAGTTCTATTTCAATGGCCTGTGCTGGACATATGATACAAGACATTACATCACACAGTTAGGTCCTACTAAGCTTAAAATACTTTCACATGGGGGAAGCTAGGGGGCAGAGTGGATAGAGCACTGGCCCTGGAGTCAGGAGTCCCTGAGTTCAAATCTGGCTTCAGACACTCATTAATAGCCTAAATGTGTGGTCTTGGGTAAGCCATTTAACCCCATTGCCTTGCAAAAAGAAAAAAAGACCCTAAAAATACTTTCAATGGGGCCTAGCATTGACAAATATGTTCATTGTCAAAGACCAGCATATTCAGAAGAGCAAAACTCCAAATTATCCACATGTTTTAGAAATGCAATGGAGGGGCAAGTAGTTGGTGCAGTGGCCCTGAAGTCAGAAGGACCCGAGTTCAAATCCAGTCTCAGACATTCAAAGTTTGCCTAGCCATATGAACTTGGGAAAGTCATTTAACCCCATTGCCTTGAAAAAAATGCAAAGGAATACTTGAACATCAAATAAAGCAATTGTAGGTTTTAATTTAGGTCAGAAGTGGGAAGATTCAAATAAAGAAAGTTACAGACCCCTAGATTATTTAAATATACTAGAACACAAATGATTAGAGGGAAATAAGGTAAAGATTTCAATCATATGTCATTCTTGACATATCTAATTGTTCTTTTTTGTAAGCTTCTTAAGGTTAAGGGGCCCAAAGGTTAACTTCTGATGAATTTAATTTATTCCAAAAACTTTTTGAGGGTCATGATATTTGAAAGAGTACACAGATATGAAGAAACTATATATCCATATGATCATTCAACTAACAAATTAATTAATGGCATTACTCCATATGTGGAAATCCTGCTTTTCTATCCCTGATACCACAGATTAAAATATAATCATAATATATAAAAATAGGAGAGACCTCAGAGGTCATCATGTACAATTACCTCCTTTTTATATTTAAAAAAAGGAAAGGGCAGGGAAAATAAGAAATTTGTGCAAATTAATACAGACTCTGAGAAATAAATTAATAGATAAATAGATGAAGAAACAAACAAAAGAATGAATTAATGAATGAATGAATAAACAATTTCACTCATTATTCTTCTCAATCCAAATCCACAGTTCTTTTCTCCAATGCTTGCTATCTCTCACCATTCTATTATTTTATTATATTAAGTATATTTCCATTATTTTCAAAATATATTTGAAAGCACCAGATGATTGTAAACTATTTGAGCTTACTTAGGTCAGGGAATGCCTTTTGCCTCCTTTTTTACCCCCCCACACCTAGTATAGGACCTGATGTCTAGTAAGCACTTTGTTAAATCTTTGTTGACTATTTCTGAATCCATCAAAGCTATTCGTTGTTTTTTTTTAATTTTTCTTTATTTAAGACAATGAGGTTAAGTGACTTGGCCAAGGTCAAACAGCTAGGCTATTATTAGGTGTCTGGGGCTGGATTTAAACTCAGACCCTCCTGACTTCAGAACTGGTGCTCTATCAACTGCATCACCTAGCTGTCCCCACCCCCATCTTATTCTTAATAGGATCATCTAGGTAGAACCAAGATGGCAGAATCTAGTAAGTAATCCAGATAAACTCTCCAAACATCTTTAAATACCTCAAATCAGATTGTGGAGTGTCAGTCAAGAAAAGAGAAGAAAATATTTTTTTCAGCCCCAAATAACTTAGAAAGTCAAAAGTCGAGATCTGTGACCTGGGATGGTCTGGAGTGTAAATGGAAGTGTTAGCAACTTCAGGTGAACTAAGTCAGGAATCATGAGGGACCTTGACAAGTAGTCATACAAAAGCTTATAGGACCCTTTACTAGCACTGGTAGGAGCTGTTATTGATTGGCAACTCTTTTGTTTATATTCAGTTCTGGTTTGTAGTTTCAATGTGGAGAGGAGCATCTACAATCAGTCAAAAGGGAGCATCGGATTTGGTCAATGTTTCAAGGAATAGAGGAATGATATAGCTTACCACTTCAGGAGATCAAAGGACCTGGTGACAGATCCAAGACCAAGAAGTATGCAAGGAGCTGCAGGGAATCAGAACCAGGTACTTTGTCACAGCATTCAATAGCATTCAAAACTTTTTCTTCAATTGAAACCAACTGGGCTTAATTGATTTCAAGGCTTAATTGATTTCAACCTGATGTAAATAGTCATTGGCTTCTGTATTAATTGATGAAGATCTATTAAGGACTGAGTGAAACTGTTCCTTCCATCTCTCTAGGATCATGTCCCTTTCATTAATCAACGTAGATCCATCATCATTGAGTAGTTGAGATTCGCCATGTCATTGGTTCTTAAATAGCTTTCAGGGCATCATAAAAGCATTTTGGATTGTTACTAACTGCATAAAACTGAATTTCATCTTCCTTCTTACTTAGCCAAGAATCCTACAACTCTCTAAATTTTACTAGTATTTTACTTTTGTTGGAACTAAATACTGCCTTAGAAATGGATGGAATATCCAGCTGGGAAATCCTGTAAAATTCTTGTTTGTTTATTTGTTATTTGACACTTTCTGTGTTTCCCCATCATTTTCATCAAATTAGTTTTGATGTTTGTCCATGTTTTCACCCAGATGATTAAATGCAGTTTTGTCCACCAAAGCTCACCTGCTGGTGAATTATGGGGATATCTACCCAAGCATGTGAAGAATTCCCATGGTTGAATGGGCAGCTGAGAACAATTTGTTCCAGTAGCCAGGAACTGGCTAGGTAACTGAAGCAGGTGATGTGGAGTGATTAGAGCTTAATTAGAAATAGAAGATGCCAAGGTCATTCACTATATCTCAATTGCAATTGTCTTCACTCTTGCTACTTGACTGTGATGACTTTGGAAGAGAGTTTGCCCCAAAACTTTGTGCAACTCTGCCTTATTTAAATCCAGTTTGCACATGAATCAAAAGATATCGCCCATACCATTTTACAATTAGTATACAGCTTCAGGGCAAATGAAATTTTGATGAAATAGAAAACTTCCATGCATTCCTGATGAAAAGATACGAGCTTAATAGAACATTTGACTTTAAAAACAAGAGTCAAGAGAAGCAAAAAGAATAATCATAAGGGGTTCTCTAAAATGATACATATAACACCTAAGAATTTTATAATTGTAGTCAGTTAAAATTATACATCAAAAGGAATTGGGATGAGCCAAATGATGGAGGGGACCTAATGGGATTTTCAGAAAAAAAAAATAAATGTGGCAAGACCTTTTATGAAATGTTATAAAGTAAAGTGATAGGACCCAGACATCTTTGTGAACAGCAATGTTACAAGGATAATCATATGTGAAAGACTTGGTTTTTTTGAAATAGTACAAGATCTAAAACAAAGGACTGATAGTCAAAAAATACATGCTGTCTAATTCCAGAGAGCTAATTACTGAACAAATCTGAGTGCAAACTGAAGTACTATTTCTTCACATTATTTTCAGGCTTTTGATGGAAATATTAATGTAAAATAGGTTTTGTATGATTTCACATATATAATTGATGGTATATTATTTGCCTTCTCACTGGATTGGGCAAGAGGTAAAAGAGTAAAAATCTGGAACTCAAAATTTAATTAAAAAAAGAGAATGCTAAAATTAAATTATATTTTTAAATTCAAAATGCTAATGGAGTGATGAAAAAAATTTTGCTCACTAATAAACTATTGGTGGATTTGCAGACTGGTCTACCCATTCTTCAGAACAGGTGGGAACTGAACAAAACATAATTCTATACATGCCTTTGATTTAGCGATACTATTATTAAACTGCTACCATAAAAATAAAAAAAAAAGACATGTGCAAAAATATATATAAAAGCTATTTTTGTGGCAAAGGATTTAAAGGTGAAGGAACAAATCAATTAGGGAATGATTGGACAAGTTATGTCAGATTATTTGGATGGAGTACTGTTGTACTGTAAAAGAGGACTAAGGGTATCATTTTATGGGGCAATCACAAGTGAGCCACATATGAATTGATGCAAAGTGAAGTGAGAAGAAACAAAAGATCACTGTACATACTAACAGCAATGGTATTATAAAGAGATGGTTCTATGAATGATAGAACACCTGTCATTGATTTTTTTGTTTGTTTTCTCATTGAGCTAGGGAGTCAGAAAGAAAGGAGAGAGAGCATTTGGAAATCAAAAAATTTAAAATAAAATTATGTGTAAGATAATTATGGCAAAACTAGTTGGCAAAGTCTATAGAGTACTGGCCCTGGAGTCAGGAGGACCTGAGTTGAAATCCAACCTCTTCCATTTACTATATGTGTTGCCCAACACAAATTTCCTAAACCCATTTGCCTCGGCAAGAGCAAATAATTCAAAATGAGAAAAATAAGGTATGCAAAAAATGAAGTATCATATGATTTTCATCATTTTCTGTTAGAAGTTCCTTTGTATATATTTTAAGAGATTTAACCTATTTTAAGTAGTTCATTAAAATTAAGTTTCTGGGGGTGGCTAGGTGGCATAGTGGATAAAGCACCAGCCCTGGAGTCAGGAGTACCTGGGTTCAAATCCGGTATCAAACACTTAATAATTACCTAGCTGTGTGGCCTTGGGCAAGCCACTTAACCCCATTTGACTTGCCAAAAAAATAAATAAAATTAAGTTTCTGGAGAATAAGCAAATCAATAAGCAAAAGGCCCACACAATATATATGTGTAATAGTATATATGTGTAATAGAACTGAGAAGTAGAAATGCATTAGAAAGGAAAAATGTTGTAGGACGATTTAGACCCAGAATGACATTAGAAAATAGAGTTACTTGAAAGAAGTGTGTACTTTTCACATAGTAAAAAGAAATTATATCTAATGATTTTCCTTTCCATTCTATTAATATCCACACAAGTACAAGGAAATGTGAACAAGACTGAAAGAATTTGTGTATCCTTTCCATTGAGAATTTGGGTTTATTTGGAGAAAAATCCCAAAGATTAGGCAGAAAAGATTGGGGTGTAATCTGTAATACTGGAAAGAGTATTGCAGATCATCATTTTTGTACCATAAGATAATTTACTATATTGAGAATATTAGCCCATATATCCCAGTGGAGGTAATTCCCTAAATCGAGTTGGATAACTCATAAAGGTCAAATAGAGGATTTGCTGGGGAAATATTAAACTTATTTTTAAATTTAAATTTTTTATTTTAAACTTAGAGCCAGGTGAATATTGGATTATATTGAAAGAAGTGACCAAAAACTTTCCAGGACAATTATTTGTTACTGATTATTTACTTCTGCTGAGACACTGTTTAGGCTATGGATAGTGGGGTTCTTTAGGAGTCGGAAAAAATAATTCAACTCTTCTTCTACACAAATTTTCTGGGGAAATGCTACCATATCATTAACTGTTCTGTGTCAAAAATTGAAAATAGTTTCCAATATATTCCAGTAGAGGCAATTTCCTAAATGGAGTTCCATAATCAATAAAAATTACAAGTACATACTTTTCTTTACCTCCTTTTCCACCACCATCTAGGGATGTTGGTACAGGCAGGGGTGAAATGCGGATATTTTTCCTTGCTTATTTTTCAATTCTTTCTCTCATTTTTTTACCATTGTTGAATAAATGGTTTCTATATTGTTTAAGAAAATTTGCATAAATAAAATTTATCTTTATACTACTATGAAAAATTACAACATTCTATCTTGGAATTCAAGAGAAGCTTAATATGATGATTCTTTCAAGTGAATTAGTCTCCATTTATAGTGTAAGGAAAGGAGATGCTATTCATCATGAAAAACAAATTCACTTTCAAGAGAACATACTCCTTCTTGAAATTTATAAATGTAATATAGTTGAAGTTAAATGTGAACTCTTTATTCCTTGAGTCCAAATATCTCAAATATAGTTCCACTGAATTGCATCTAAATAAATCTCTTTTGTTTTTAAGTAAAAGAAAAAACACAAATGCAAATAAAAGTCAAATCTTGGAGATGTACACAGAATGCTGCTAATCCATATGGGGATATTCCTACTATTTATTTTGTATCCTCTCACTTTTCAAATAGGAGATGTTGATGTACAGAACTGAGATGTATGGATTTCACATAATATTGTGGATGTTTTTTAGACTGGAGTCAAATAACAACCTAGGATTATCAAAGAACTGTTTATTACATTGTGCTTTGGCTTTCTATCAACCTTTCTCTAGGATTCACAACATGCATATTGACGTAGGAAGAACCATCTTCTGTGGGATGACTAAAACACAAAAACTCAAATACAGCGCAAGAGAACTATATGCATCATATGCTCTAGGTGTGGATAACAGAGGATAGGGACAAGGTTTTCTTGGTTACTTGAGTCTGGTAAGACTGCTTATCCAACATCAAAACTCTGGGCCACCCAGTCTTAAGTCACTGTCCCAGAAGTGGAGGCAGGCAGGATAATGAAAATACTCAGTGAGACTTAAAGTGCTTGCTGATCCTTTACATCTTGCTTTGTGCAGCCTAATGAAAGGCCAGTCTCTGTATGTGGTTAATTATACCTAGCTGCCACTCATTAAAATCCTCCTAGTTCCTATGACCTTCAGCACCTGGACAACTTCCTAGTTGCAGAGAAAAAGAACCATGGACAGCGCCAGGATAATGCCTTTTTTACATAGGAAACTGAAGATTAGCCAGGATGAGGAGTAAGGCTTAGAGTGCAGACAAAGTTCCAGATCATTTCTCTCAGTTTTAAATTATCTACTGAAAACTGGCACATTCTGGTCTGAACCTTGTGTTTACACTTCATAATCTGCAACTCACATATGGAGACTTGAAAGGAAATGATATGGAGATCCTTTCAAATCATCATCATCTAGTCAAACTATGCATATCATTTCAGGGAGATGAAAATGAGATGAGGTTGTAAAGCATTTTAAATGGCCTGCATGGAGAGTGGCTGCCATCACTGTGCCTTAATATACAGATATGAAGAATTTCAGACGCACTTGAAAAAAAAGTCAAACTTCTTCGGCAGTGCCAGAGATTGCTAAGAAGTTGTATGCTCAAATGACAGAAATCTGGAACTTTATGCATACTGTAAGTCAGCAAATATCACAACTTGCAGCATCTTAAAAATGTTAGGAGGGTGATTTGTTCTGAAGCCACCTCGAGAGGTTTGGTAGCAATTTCCGATGACAGAATTCCATTTGAATAAAAATTCATAACATAAATATATTAAGTGATGAATTTTTTGATTACTTTTTCCTGGAAACATTTTCTAACACCAGAAGACTGTGGTGAGTCACATTTTTAAGATGGAGAAATAATCAGAGTGGAAATAATCTTGTCAATTATTGTGTAAATTTATCAGAGCTCTGGATTTTTCCTTTATTCTTTCATTCCTTTCTCTCATAAAATAAATTTAAATGATGACAGCATTCTTAAAACCATAAAAATTCACTAATAAGAAAAAGATAAAAAAGTATTTTCCCCATTATACAAGAGTTAGATGAAGGAAAAGAACTAAAAAAACCAATGTGGAGAAATAATTAAAGATGTAAATACCCATACCCATGTGAATATAATGATACCACAGTCCAACAGATGTACGTTGCTGGATAATGTTTTACTGAGACAAAATAATTCTAAGTTCAGGGTATTTCTTTATAGATTCTCCCTACATCTTTTGCAAAAACTGTATTAAATTTGTCTTTTTTAGAAGAAAAACACATGGAAAATTCCCAATGTCAAACTCCCTACTGACTAGTAATGCATTTTTGCCTTTTACTAAACTCCTACCTGCCTGGCATGATGCCACTTTAGAGCTATATACAAATAGCATGTTTACTTGTTTTTATTGTCCAATAGGAGAAGATGCAGGCCCCTTTGGAAACAGGTTCTAGAAAATGTGGTTGTTTTTGCTGATGTGATATTTATTTATTCTTAGTATTTAGCAAGTGAAATGCTGAAAAGAATCATTTTGTGCATATTGATTTAGCATTTCCAGTTCTCTAGCTGATGGCAAAATCATGTGTCACTATTATGGAAAAGGATCATATATTTGAATTAGAGGGTAATATGAAGGTCATGGAGTCCAAACCCATTATTTCAAATATTAGAGAAGCAAAGAAAACACCCTTGAGTCTTGAGGAAAAAAAAACTTGCAAATCTGCAAGTTTTTATTAAATACCTTTGACTTGATAGGCACTGTGATCAGAGATTGGAGGAGAAAAAGGGTGGGGAAAAGTCTTTGTCTTAAGAAGATCATATTTTAATGGGGCTGGGTAGAAAAAACATATAATGCACTCAAGTAGGAGAGAACATTTTTCTTGGTTAACTTAAAATGAAATGTACAAAGACTATCCCTCATCTCCTAAAACACTAAAGATCTTTTTGTGTTAGCAAAGAATTGAAAACAAAGTTAAGAATTGTTGATTAGGGAATCGTTAAATTAACTGTGGTACATGAAGATAATGGAATATGAGGATCAATGAATATTAAAAATGGTAGAAATGCATAGAAAGATTTATATAAATTCATACAAAGGGACATTTTCAGAATTAGGTAAATATTTTGATATTTTAATGTCATAGATATTGAATAATATAGATGAAAAATACAATTGAATAGAAATTGAAGCTGACTTTGTGAAATCCTCTTGACCAAGTTTGGTTCCAAAAGAAAATAAATGATAAAGTACATATTCCTACTCTCTTAAAGAGGGAGCAGTGTCACATCCTAACTCTAATTTCAAAATTTTATCAATTATTTTTTTCTGAATGGAGTTGTGAATACTCATGTTTATATATACATGTATATGCATGTACAGATTTGCAGGAAGAAAGAACAAAAGGAAGGAAGGAAGGAAGGAAGGAAGGAAGGAAGGAAGGAAGGAAGGAAGGGAGGAAGGAAGAAAGGAAGAAAAAGAAAAGAAAGAAAGAAAGAAAGAAAGAAAGAATAAAAGAGAAGGAAGAAGGGAGGAAGAAATGGAAGGAAGAAAGGAAGGGAAGGAGGAAGAAGGAAGGAAGGAAAGAAGTTATCTTGGGATTAAGATAAGTGTGGGGGGATTTTGGTGATAATAGACAAAATATATCAATCTACATATTTTATAAGAAAAAAGTAAAGATGCAAAAAAGATAAAAAGCTAGATACTTGCTTTGTATGGCTATATTAATAGACACACACACACACAAAAACACACACACGTAAAATTTTAATAAATATTTATCATGTTCCAAGAAGTGCATAAACTTTATGAATACAAATTTAAATAGGTAATGATGATGATGTTGTCTTTTGTTTTCAAATTACTATTTATCCCTCATTTTCAAAAAAGACCATGAAATCAAGGAGTTGATTCCTTGATGAGCACATGAATTGGATTTGAGTGAGGGAGGGGGACTTTGCTGAGTCACCAGCCTCAGTTTTTCCTCCAGTGCCATGTGAATCCAGTGGCCAGATAGGGATCAGGATAAGTGGAGATGAGCCTGGAAGCAAGGCAATCAGGGTGAAGTGACTTGTCCAAAGTCACACAACCAGGAGGAGTCAAGTGTCTGAGACTGTAATCAAGCTCCCGTCCTCCTTACACCCAGTCCAGCACTCTAACCACTGGACCCACCTAGCTGCTCCTCATTTTCCACTTGCCTTCTAAATGAGAACAGTAACAGATGGTAGACAGGTGTGGAGAATGTATAAAAGTCTTTGCACAGTTCTGTTCAGATAACAAGTTTAGTGATGATGGGACATACTAATTCACCTGTACCTTCTATTTTCCCTTGAGGATCAGAATCCCAAATTGGGACTGATCTTTTACTTTTTTCTATGCATTAGTGTTTGGCATAGACCAATCCTCTTTTTTTATGGTGGCTTTGTTCTATGACTGTACCATTCAATGGCCTTTTCCATATTACCTTGGCAAATTTTGGTTGAACCAACATTCCCCTCTAACCCACTTCTCTCCTATGACTCTTCCAGGCTGTCCTGTTAGACAATCTTGTCTGAATTTTAGCATTTAGACTGCATCCTTTTTTTTAAACTCACGTTTTCTATCCCTTGTTTGATAATTGAAATCTCAACCACAATAAGGCACAGTTGGGTGTCCTATAATTTGATTGCAAAGCTCCTTAAACCTAAATGACAAACATTAAATAAAATCAAATTTTAGAAAAACACTAGTTTCTTCTTGTAATGTAATCTCAGTGTCCATGCTGTAGCATCTCACTAGAGGTGAAATATTCCTATGAAATAAGAGTAAATTAAGGAATTAAATCCTTTATGAGAGCATTTGATTTTGAGAATGATAAATATTCTGCTTTCTACTCATGACTGTTTCCTGTAGGAAAGTAAAAAAAATCATATTAACCATTTAATATGTATTAGGCACTCTTCTATCTACTAAGGATACAAAGAAAGACAAAACAACCCCAGATCTCAAGGACCCCTTAGTCTAACTGAAAAGAAAACAAGCAACTATGTAGAAAGAGTAAATCAAAAATAATCTCAGAGGTCTAGCACTGACATCAAGAAGGTTAAATAAAGATTTTTTTATATAAGATAAAATTTTATCTATGACCTGAAGGAGATCTGAGATTGGAAATCCTTGGAATGTGAAATTCTGGTTTTGATATACATTCAAAGAAATTGCTATAGCATTCACATCAGCGAAGGTCTTGGATAAATGCTATTCATTGACTCTCTTCAGATACTATAATGATCAAATGGCCTTGCCAAAAGATTTGAAATAAAACATTGGAGTTGCATATCGGGCTAGCTATTTATTGAAGTAGTCACTTAAACTCTCTGTGTCTCAGTTTCTTCATCTTATAAAAAATGGTTAGGCTAAATTACCCTAAACTCCTTTCTACTTTAAATTTATATTTTATGTTAACTCCCTTGAAAAACTTTCAAAATGGGAGTCCTAGAGAAATCACCATGAGACTTTGAATAATGAAAGAAAGAAAAAAAAATGTGTGTTGGTTTGAGAGAAATCTGCATGGCATTGTTATTCAAAATAGTTTTGAATTTTCATGTATATTTTTTTAACTCTGACAATCCTATTTTTCTCTTGTTACTTTTAATATCATAAATTATCACTTTGGGAGATATTTCTGAGAGTATTAGCTAGAAGACAAGGTACTGGACTAGAGGAGCTCCTTTCCTTCTATAAATATGATTCTAGGCATTAACATTTTTCTTAAATAACCAATCAATTATCTATTGAAAGGGGGGGAAATTTCCTCAAGTCTTCCATAAATTCATACATTGTACAGAACAATGATGAAGAAGTGGCTAGGGATTTGCATGGAGCATTTTCAAGGGATGGAAAGGGAGGGGGATCTTGGTCAGAAAGACCATGATGTGCTAAGCTATCCACTGATCACTGATGAGAAGCAGCTTAACATTAACCTCACTCACATTATTTTTGTAGTACTCTGGAGTGAAAAAGGGATGAAATCACCACCTACAATTACCCTCTTCTTGTGATTTATCACTTCCTCTTTCCCTCTATCAGGAGAAAGTTAAGCTTTTCTTTTTTGTTGATTCCAAATCTCAGTATGATATCAGTTTATAACTATGATTCACCCTCCCTTATTCTCAAATTCATCTGATACATCTAAAATGAATTAAAGTTATTAATTTGTCTCAAGAATATCTCTACATACTATGATGGTGATGATGATGATGATGGTGATGATGATGGTGATGATGGTGATGATGATGATGACGGTGATGCTGATTTTGATTTCATATTTAGTTGGATTCTTTTTTGTTTTAGATTTTTGCTAGGCAATGGGGCAAAGTGTCTTGCCCAAGACCACACAGCTAGGTAATTATTAAATGTCTGAGGCCGGATTTGAACTCAGGTACTCCTGATTCCAGGTCCAGTGTTCTATCCACTGCGCCACCTAGCCACCCCAAGGATGATGATATTGATGATGATAATGATGATTAAAGGCAACTTGGTAATACAACAGACAAAGCTATGGACTGGAAATCAGGAAGTTCTGAATTTAAATTCACCATTAAATATTTTCTTTCTAGTTGACTAAGTCAGGATAAATCACTTAACCTCTTTCTGTCTCAGTTTCCTCTATGTATAATGGTGAAATTTCAAGCAGTTCACTCCTAGGTTGTTGAGTAAATCAAATGACATAATTATAAATTTGTAAATATCAAAGTGTAATTTGAATAATAGCTGTTACCACTAGCTAGAAATATTTAGTTGAACATTCAATTTTCCCAGTTCAATAAAGAAGATATTATCAAATGAAGATTTTTTTTTAGGTTTTTGCAAGGCAAATGGTGTTAAGTGGCTTGCCCAAGGCCACACAGCTAGGTCATTATTAAGTGTCTGAGGTTGGATTTGAACTCAGGTCCTCCTGACTCCAGGGTCAGTGCTCTATCCACTGTGCCACCTAGCTGCCCCCAAATGAAGATTTTTAGAAAATTTATGATAGACTTTTAAGCTTCCTTTTTGGCTTCCAAATTGGTTATCCAAAGAGAAACTCTAACTTAAGGTTCTTGGGGTATAACAGGGTTAGATACTGAAATGCTGCTTATATCAGGAATGAGATAATGGGTAGCAAGAAGAACCTTGGGGAAAGTTTTGAATCTGAGTAGTGCCTAAAATATAGAGGGATATAGCCTAGTTCCATTTAAAAATGTACAAGAGGTTTAGGAACATTCTGCATCAAAGTCTCCATTTTCTAACTCCTTACCTACTTTTACAGTTAAATTGTACCTTACTCACCTTCATGACCTGTCTCCCCTCCTTATGTTTATGGAGGACTGAAACAACAATTTCCAACCTCATCTCTCTAGTTCTATAGTCTCTCTCCATAGCCAATTCACCCTTCACACCCTGTCAAAACAATCTCCCATGATTCTGACCTCATCACCCTTCAAAAGTATTCAATGCCTTCTTTTTTTCTAATAAAAAATATCAATATCTAATTTAGCATTCAAAGCCCTCTTGCTGACCATTCTAATTATATACTACTTTACTTCATGTAGTTTATATCACCAAATAGGCACTGTCTCGCCATCATTTTACCTGCCTTCACCTGCTTCCACATTTATGTAAATGCACATCCTGTTGCCTGAAACTATCTTCCATTTCTTTTCTGCTTCAGTCCATCTTTCGTACAAATCAACAGATCAATCAAACCAAAATGCTTACTATGTGTAAGTCAGTAAGGTGTCCTCCAGGCACAGAAGTTTTACTAAATGAAACAACAGAGTCTTTAAATTCATACTTTATAAATTTTTTCAAAGGAAATTATTTTAAGGAAAAGAAACCAGAAAGTAGGAGAAGGAATTAGAAACATGTTAATAGAAAGAAGCAAATTCACATTAAGACTTGAAGGAGAGGAAGAATTGGGGAAAAAAGTTGAGGAAGTATGGTAGAGTGAAAGAATGATAGACTTGGAATTAAAAGATTTTTACTCAAATCATTTCTCTGATACTTAGAAACTCTGAATCTGGGTAGGGTTCTTAAAATATTTAAGGATCAGTTTACTCATCCATAGCATCATCCACTCCATATGTTTCTTTGATTTTGACTAATAAAGGCATTATTTGTCTGTACTTGTCTGTCTCTATATCTGCCTCTATGAGTCTCTGTCTCTCTGTATCTGTCTTCTGTCTTTTTCCTCTCCTCTCTCCCTGTTTCTGACTGTCTCTTTCTTTCTACAATGCTCTTTGTTTTTGTGTCTTTTCATTTTCCTTTCTTTTTTCACTTTGACTCTCTCTGCCTCTGTCTTTGTCTCTCTGTGTCTATCTCTCTCTCTCTGTATCTCTCATCTCTCTCTCTCTCTCTCTCTCTCTCTCTCTCTCTCTCTCTCTCTCTCTCTCTCTCTCTCTCTCCCCCCCCCTTTCAACTTACCTATCTCTAATACTTGTTTAAGGCACAATTTTACACCCATGCCTAGCTATTTTAGAGTTGCATCTAGTATGGACTAATCCACCTTCAGTCAGCAAGGAAGTCCTGAACTAAAATCTTGTCTCAGACATTTACTAGTTGTCTGAACCTGGACAAGTCATTTAGCTTTTGTCTTCTTTAGTTTTCATACATGAAATGGAAATAATAACAGAATCTTCCAACATGAAGGGGCGTTATTAAGATTAAGTGAGATTATTAACATATATATGTATGTGTGTGTGTGTGCGTGTGTGTATGAGAGAGAGAGAAAGAGGAAACACTTTACAAATGTTAAACATTATTTCTATTAATTATTCTATTCCACTTTGAAAGTTTCAGTTGTTTTTTGTCACTTTCTCCCATGCACTTTTAATAATATAACTCTTATCCTAAACTCTGATATAATTCTTCCCTCCCTTCCCCAACCTAATTCGAAAGCATGAGCCTTTGAGGAAATTTACTTAGACTTTGTGAATCTCAGTTTCACATTCAATAAAATGGGGATAATATTACCTCCTTCATGAAGTTGTACTGAGAAAAGCAATTCATTTTCTATAACATCTATAAAATCCTGGATTTAAAATTGGAGGGAGGCTTACTGGACCAAGCCCTTCATTTTACATATATGGGAAGAGAGGACTGAAAAGCAAGATCTCAACATCCATTAGTTCCATGTGAAAAACCATGGATTGGAATTTGAGGCATATGACCCCAAACACTGCTCCCTTCTTATTATCATACAGTGTCCTCCTTGGAGATGTGAGTGATTAGCACCTTTTTAAGCAGATACTGGGGCTTGGTTCATCTTAATATTTCTAAGATCTCTCACAGAATACTGTAGGTACATTGTAGGAAGTGCCTAAGAAATTTGGAATTAATCATATTAATGAGAACCAGTGTTTATATATCACTTAAACATTTACAATTATTATCTCATTTGATTTTCACATGAACCCTCAGATGTTCACTATCATTTTTATTACTGTTTTGCAAATTAGGAAACTGAGGCAGGCAAAGATTATTTAACTTTCCTAGAATGAAACAAATCTTAGGATTCCCTTTTGCCTTTTTTTTCATTATCTCCAGCATTCTGCACATTGTGTAGCGTATAGTAGATGCTTAAGAAATTCTAAGTGATGAATCAGTTACAGGGGTTGAATCAAGATTAGAACTCAGGCCTCTCTGCTACTCCAACAAGTTATTTTCTTTGCCACTTAGCTGCCTTACTTTTATATTTTAATTTTTTTTTTTAGTTTTTACAAGGCAGTGGGGTTAAGTGACTTGCCCAGGTTCACACAGCTAGATAATTATTATGTGTCTGAGACTAGATTTGAATTCAGGTCCTCCTGACTCCAGGACCAGTTCTTTGTCCACTGGGCCACCTAGCCACCCCCCCTTATTTTTTTTAAACAAACAAAAGAACAGTCATAAGTTAGGGGTTCCACTGCACTCCTCACTTTGAACTTTTACTTTTTATCAGTGGGTGTGGTGATATATTATGGAAGTTTTCCCTTCTATATGATACCGATTGGATTAGATCACATAAAGCATTTATTAAAGACTTCCTATATAGCAGACATGTGTGAAGTGTTGTGGATGCAATTTAAGCAAAAGAAGATAGTCTCTGCCCTCAAGTTGTTTCCTTTCTAATGGAAGCAGATAACACACAAATCTATCTTAAAAAGTAGGGGAAGAGGGAGCAGCTAAAAATAAGCCCTAGGGGTCTATTTCCTCAAATCCAGGTTTTGGAAAGTTACAAGGGGAGGAGGTTTTAAAGGGCCACTGAGATAGGAAAAAAAAAAAATCCGGGGTGATGGAGGTTTAGTCAGGTTCTAAGGGTTCCTGAGTGCTGGAGTTGGTACTTTCCCAAAAGGGGATGTAGGGAGGTTAAAATACTTGTCTATGATTAGACAGTAAGTCAATTAATATCTAAAGTGTCTGTTATGAGTCTTACTGTGTAGTAGATTGAGCAGTCCTGAAGTCAAAAAGACCTGAGTTCAAATCCAGCCTCACATGCTTGACACTTAACTGGTTGGGTGAATTTGGGCAAGTCACTTAGCCCTGATTGCCTCCCACCCCATTGTCATCTCCAGTCATCCTGATTCCTATCTGGTCATTAGATCCAGATGGCTCCAGAGAAGAAAGTGAGGCTGTTAACAGCACAACTCCCCTTCCCTCACTTCATGTGCTTGTCACAGCATCACTTCCCTGATGCCATGGTCTTCTTTAAAATGAAGGACAAATAACAACGAGCTATACTTAGTGTTAACTCCCACAATTTACAACATCAGAGGACAGTAATCTCAAATCTCTTCTAGCTGCAAGTCCTATAGACAATTAATCTGTGAATTGTCGTTGAAATGTTGAGAATCATGAATTCAGGGTGGTTGATGAAACATATAGTAAATTGGAGGTTGTTCCAAGGCAATGGGCACCACTCCATTTGTCATTTTTAGGATGATGACACTATCAAAAAGTAAGGGTTTTAATGATTTTTTTTCCGTGGCTAAATGTGTAGTCCTTAATTGAAAATAATATTTTATTCTTATTCTTATTAATTATGGTTTGACCATAGTGATGAAAATGAAAAAAATGAACAAATAGACATTTTTCAGATTCAAAAGAATATTACTTTTATAGCTGAACTACTTGTGAATCAAGAAGTATATTTCTCTGTCTCCGCCCCACCTCTGCCCATCCATTGATTATGATAATCTTTCAGGTACCAGCTCTAGGCAGATGATGAAATCACATTTGTCATTATTTACTTTTTTTGAAATGGAACAAGTACGATTGAATAAAAATTCAAATATATATATATAAACATACATATGTATTTTATATATTCTCAAAAGCAATCAGTTATCTGAAATAAGAAGAATTATCTTTCTCCAAATACAAATCAACCCACTTTTTAGAAGCAAGACCAAGCTTAACCATAGTGACTCTAATCTTAGGCTAATCATCAACTGAAAATCTAGAAAAGGGTAAAAGGGGAGCAACTACTGTAATATGAGAAGTTGCCAATTTGTTGGACCCATGTCACGAAGAGCTGGCTTTGTGATCATAGGAAAAGCACTCAAACTCTGTTTTTGTTTCCAGGTGTGCAGAATGAATAGATTGGACTCAATTTCCTCTAAGATACAATCCTTTCCTAAATCCACAATTCTTTGAATTAATGCAAAACAATAGGTTTTTATAGCTATATATCGAGATCAGTCAGTTAAAATTCCATTTCCCACTATTTATAATCAAATATATTTAATTACACATACAATTAATATATAATATATTGATATATTTAATTAATACATATAATTAATATCTAATTATATACAATACATATGTATGTATAATTTAATATCATACATATATGATATAAACATGTTTCTATAAATATGTACATATAGAATAGTTAATCAATTTTCAAACAACTTTCAAATTGGAGATAGTTTCAATAGATAAAATATAAATCCACTTAAAAACATAAGTGAAGGTCTAGTAACCCCTTCTATTATTTATTTTCTCAACAAAAAATAGCTAATAGTTCTTTTGCCCTCCAAGATCCACTAAGTACTCTGTCTACTTTTATTTTATCATCTGCTTTTCATAATCCTCTAGTGAGGCAAACCCAATGGCTATTATTAACCCCTTAATACATATGAGAAAAATGAGCCTCAACAGAGTGGTAAAAATGAAGAAGCAGTTGTGCAAAGGGCTTGGGAAACCCTCCTAGTCATGGTGCTAGTCCTCTCTGAACACCCCATATACCCATTGGAATGCCATAGACTGTGGAAGGAGATATAAGACAAAGAAGAGCATGTCATTTAGCTTTTTTTCTTCCCATTCAGGAGAAAAACCACAGCAAGGCACCCCTATGGTGTGTCCCACTAGCGCGGGACCCACTCTCTATACCTGCTTATACTGAACAGTAGGAAATGACATTCCCAAGTGCACAAGGCTATTGAATAGACAAGGTGGCATTGGGACCAGTTTGGTGTAGGGGGAAAAAAAAGAACTGGTTTGGGTTAAAAAACCTAGATTTCAATTGCACTCTACATTATTTTGGATATGTCATTTACTCAAGCTGGAACTTAGTTTCCTCATTTGGAAATGAAGATTTCGGTCACAAGTATAAGAACCAATTATTGTAGGTACTTGTAGGTAGAATAAGGAATAAAACACTGGATCAAGACAGAGAATTAAGATCCTATCCATTCAAGTCAATTCACATTTCTCAGTCTCTGTTATCTCAGCTATAAAATGGAAAGAAAAATGGCACCTATATCATAGGGTGCCTACAAGCATCAGGACAATTTATGCAAAGGGATTTGAAAACCTTAAAGTACCAAAAAAAAAAAAAAAAAACCCAGTCATTCTCATAGAATACAAATATTACAATTACTAGATTTTTTCTAATTTGGCAAAAAATTCTTTACATTCCACAATTTTAAAGGACATTGCTTGTATGCAATGGATATCAGCAAAGCTTTTGATACTATTAGTAATATTTGATCTATGGAGTGAAGATGAAAACTGCATTCTACTGTATAACTTATTGAAAATGTTTTATAAACCATACTAGAGTCAGATTGAAAAGAACGCATATTCCTTAACTCAACCTTAACTCAAATGAGAATTTTATGGTTCCTCTTCTGCTGTCGTTACTTACTATTTTAGAGAAATGACTGGTTATGGAATTAGACTTTGGACTCCTACCATGTATACCATTGGAATACTGCTCATTATCTCACATCTCTGGGCTTCCTCATCCTAATCTTTTGAAGTTGGAACTTGCACTAGATGGCTTCTAAGTACCCTTCCAGACTCAATCTGTTAATGTTGTCATTGAAATAAAGTCAAATGGACAATGTTTATTAAGCACTTACTGTATACCAGACACTGCCAAGAAGGGAGTGATAAAAGGTAATTAGTCTATGATGGATAAATTAAAGATAGTTGATAGGGTTCATCATTAAAATTAAAGAGGGAAAGGTAAGGATATCTTCCTGTAAATATGGGATTTTAGCTGGGAATTTGAAGAATTCAAGAAAATCATATGTCAGAGCTGAGAACAGAGAACATTCCAGACCTATGAGGTAGTCAATGAAAAGGTATGGTGAGGAGATGGAGAAGCGAGTTAGAAACAGAATGTCACAGACAATATGGAGAGAATTAAGTTATAAGAAAACTGGAAAGGGAGGGAGTGGCCAGGTAATTAAGGGCAATACAAGTCAAGCAGTAGGTTTTCTATTGATCCTGGACATGATAGGGTATTATTGAAGATTACTGGCCAGACCTGGTCTTAGAAGGAGAATGGCATTCTTGACAATGTGGGTGATCATCCACACTGTTAGTGCTAGTTATGGCTGCTCACTTCCCCCCCCCCCCCAATCTCTCCTCTTAGACCTACAGACCAAAGAGGTGTATTTGCAGTCTCCTTGCAATGGGTCACTGAGAAAGGCATCATCACATTTACTTTGCTTTGGAGGAAGGGCTATGAAGATCACTTTGTGTCTTTCTAATTACTTCCTTGGACTTTGCAGCTAACTGTAACTTCAAAGCTTACACCATTACACCAAATAGACATGACAGAGATTAAAATATTTTGTCAGAGATCCAAGTCAGTTTTCATACAGACTTTGAGCCATCTATGAATTGAGTCATTCACTAGAAATGAATTCTTTTACTTTCATGTAGACATATTACCTTAGGCATGAATCTTCATTGTCCTAAATGGAACAACTAAGAAATATGTAAGACATACTAATTGAAGCCAGTACATGAACACAGGTTCAGCTATTAGTTTGCTTAATGGAGCAAAACATCTTAAAAATTACCAGAAATAAAAAGAAATACATGGAAAATAGGAAGCCTCCATTTCATTGGGTGAGATGCAAGAACAGTGCTGCTCATGCTCACCAGATTGAAGTCCCCATCACGAAATGTGAAGGGCACCTTAAGAGATGGTGCATGTGGGTCACCATAGGCTTCTGAGGTCTTATTTTCCCTAAAGGGGTAGAACTGTAACAGTTCAGTTTCATGAATGGAGTAATTTAATTAAACCTACACCAAGAGAACAATGTACACATTAACAACAACATTGTGAGATGGTCAGCCTTAAGGGATGCAGCTCCTCTCAACAGTTCAGAGAGCTCAGACAACCGTATTAGACCAACTATGGACAATATTATCCCCATCCAGAGGAAGAAAAGCAAAACAAAAAGTAAGAATATACTCTTCAGAATCTGATGAATACTTTTAAAAAGTTATCTCTAAGGTATCTCTTTCCCTTAGTCCTAGTTCCTCATACTGAAAAAAGACTAATATGTAAACTTGTTTATCCAACATATGCATGCATAATGCTAACATGACTGTGGGAAGGGAGGGTGGAAAGAAATTTTGCAACTTCAAAGTATACATGTGCATATGGGTGAAAATAAAAATAAATATTTTCCGTATATTTATTTTATTATACAATCTTTGAGGGCAGGGACTGTGTCACATTTTGTTTTAAATCATCACGGAATAGGTCAGAATGTTGAGGATGGGAGTGTATCTTTACAGATAATTGGGAACTTAGAGATTATGAAATTCAACTCTGTCATTTGACCTTTGAAGAAATTGAGGCAACATAAAAGGTTAAATGACATGGTGATTGGTTGTCCACAGCCACACATATTTCCAATTGGATGAGCATGACATTTCTTCTTCATATAACCATTAATTTTTGAAAGTGTATTTGTTAAAATTTAGTGTATTACCATAAATTAAAAATGAGAAATTCTGCTAGAATTCCAAAAATTTTATATTTGTAATAAATATGATTTCTAATCTTGGTTATATTCTTAACTCTTTGTATAAAATCAATTTTTGTCATAATGGATGTATTTAGGTAAACAGAGGCAGTAAAATTAGTGATTAGAGAAGCAATCTCAAATCAGGAAGAACTGAGTTCAATTCCTCTATCTTACTCATGCTAGCTGTCTTGCCCTAAATATGAAATTTCATTGTTCTAAAGAAATTCCCTAGACGGGGCAGCTGGGTGGCACAGTGGAAAGAGCATAGACCCTGAAGTAAGGAGGACCCAAGTAAAAATCCGACCTCACACACTCAATAATTACTTAGCTGTGTGACATTGGGCAGGTCACTTAACCCCATTGCCTTAAATAAAATAATTAAAAAATTCCCTAGAACTTGAAAGGATTCACATGGTTCCCATAAGGAAAAATGTTGCTATAGATATACATTCTACTACTATTGACAATAGCTATCACTTACAAAGTGCCTGAAGTTATATAAAATACTTAACAAATATTACTTCCTTTTATCTTCCCAATAATCCTGGAAGAAAGTGTTGCAATTTCCAATAGTTTACAGATGAGGAAACTGAGAGAGAGAGCTGAGCTTATTTGCCAGGGATCAATCAGCTAGCAGGAAGCTGAGGTCAAGTATTTGATTTATTCCAGAGCCAGAACTCTATTATTGTACTTACATATTTTAAGACCACATATAATATATAAATTATATATAATATTATATGTTGTATAATATTATGTATTTAATATATACATACATATATATCTATATATATACTCATTGGTGTAGAATGATATGTATAGCAGTCTGCACATATGTTCATAGTATAGGTGATACTGGCACAAGACCTCCGAGCATAGATGCCCTCATCAGTGAAGGTGTTACCCTCTATGAGAAAGGCAGAATTGAAACAGTTGAAAGAAAACGTGACATCTTTAAGTTTAGAGTATCCATCCCAGGTATCCATATGAACTATCTGTGCCCAACCTGTGGTAGAGCATTCCAAGCTCCTATTGGTCTGATCTGTCATCGTTGACCACACTGTAATTTATCTCAAATGTAGTGATATCATTTTGATCTTCTTTGATAATGAAGGATGGACCCTGTAGAGATGCATGTGTATACGGATGGATGGATGTGGAGAGACTGACTGGAACTGTATGTAGAATTTAGGTTTGAATTCTGCCTCATACACTTACTTGTGTGATACTGGACACATCACTATGTCATCGTTTGCCTTAGGTCTTTCTTTGTACAAGGGGGGTAATAATAACTTCACAGATTGCTGTGAGAAAGAAATGAGACAATATGAACTGCTTATCACTGTGTCTGGCACACAGCGAGCACCATAAACCTTAATTTGTACGAGGAGGAGGAGGAGGAAGAGGATTTGTAGAGATTTTAGTTGTCGTCATAGTAGTATAGTATTGGTAGTAGTAGTAGTAGTAGTAGTAGTAGTAGTAGTAGTAGTAGTAGTAGTAGTAGTAGTAGCAGTGTAGCTCCTGTTTCCCTGTGTCATATTAATGTACATAAAATGTAATAGACAAATAATAGATAGAATAAAAGATGAAGGTGTGACTAGTTAGTAGAATATACAGAACAATGCCCTTAGGCTTTCATTCCAAGCACTCCACAATCTGCATGCACAATAGGATTACCTGTCTTCCTTCCAATCTCATTCTCTCTTGCTCCCCTCTATGCACTCTGCTAAAGGTAAACTAACCTTATAATCAGCACCCATCCACATCTTCCTGTCTCCTACCTTTGGGATTTTGTGCATTTGGGTGTCATCCCACTGATGAATCACACTTCTTCTTGAGCTATTCCTTGAAGGATACTTCCTCTCTCAGGTGTCACTGCCTATGTGGGATGCTTGCTGACATTATTACTTCTTACGACAGGCTCTCTCATAAGGTCCCTTGTCATTCTTTGAATATACTTTATCTTTAATTATTATGAACTTAAGGTAACGATCAGAGATCATTTGAAGTCAATGACACTTTTCCTTTTATCCCCAGCATCCAGCACATTATACATAAAGGGTTTTTTTTGTTGTTGAATAAATTGAATTACCAGAGCAATATGACTTAGCAGTACATTGTAAATATACATGTATCTATCTATCTATCTATCTATCTATCTATCTATCTATATTTATGAACAAAGTCTTCATTAAAAAAGGCAGTGCTGAAAGGCCCTAATTAGAATGACAGACTACCTGGCTCTTGTCAGAGCACATCTATAGACTCATGATAATTTCCATTTGTCACATTGTAAGAAGGGTACTGAAAAGATGTAATATGACAACAGAAGATCAATCTCAATAGAGATTCCACTGATCTTGGGATCAGATTCCACTGATCCTGGAATCAGATTCCACATATTCCATTGGCCTGTGCAGAGTTAACGTGGAGAAGAGAAGACAAGACTGGGGACAATTGATTTTACATGATACCTGTTTTAAAATCTCTGTCTTGGACTTGAGAGATTAACCTTCATCTGCTTAACCCCAGAGGCAGGTCTAGAAATAATGGTTTACTATATAGCAATTGATGCTTGAAGTCTGAACCAATTACCTAAAATTTGGATCTCTCTGAATGTGAAATGGGTCAGGTCTTTTCCTCCCTTTATTGAAGGTTTTCAAGCAAAAGAAGCAATCTATTTCTTCAATAAGATATAAAACAAATGATTGTTTTCTTATTATTATTTAGATTCAATTCTGCTCTTCTGTGATATTTCCTTGTGAAATGAATAGTATAATAGAATATTAAAAATCCATATTTGTTATTCTGTTGTTTGGCCAGTCTTCCCCACTGTGGCTTCATTGGTTTTAAAAATCTAGTATATAAATATATATGTCTATATCTATATATTTGTGTCCACATTTACATATTTCCCAAGTAAATACTTTTAGAAAAAATGCAAAAAGAATTGTATCATGGTAGACATCTGGATATTTGGTAACATCTGGATTTTACATGAAATTTTTCAATTCTTATTGAGATAATCAGTGTCCAACAGAAATCTCCAGCATGCTTCTGTGGCAGTCAAGTCATGTGTATGAACTCCCCCAACTTATTGCTTCTGCCTGGGACCCGATGGTTTCCCAATGTACCATTTTGATAATTGTTTTCCAGGCCTGAAGGCAAGATAAGACTTCATGATGCCTCTCCAGGAGCTTATTATTCTCTCCTTGTCAGATTCAGTGTTTCTGACTGGTTTAGCACCCTGTGCCTAACTCTTCACTGTATTATATTGCATGCTAGGTCTTAAGCCACAATAGAGCCAAGAGGGAAAAAAAAAGACCGAATTGGAGAGGGAGGGAGTCAGAAGAAATTCAGCTAAATGGTTTTTGATGACATTCTCTTGTCTGGTTTCATTCACAGAGTTTGGACCCCTGGAGTTTTATACCCCATTTGAAATTCTAAGGGATTGCACTATGAGTGCAATGAATGTGAGTACTAGAAACAAAGAGGAAACAGAAAGTTTTTTGGATTTTTTTTTTCCTTAGAGATAAAATTTGTCAAAACAGCTTTGCCAATGATGCTTGGAGTGGTCTGTGTACAAATAGGAAGAAAAAAAAATGTTTCTATACGATCCTTACGGCAAGATGCCAAGGCTATTGGAATTTGTCTTCCCTGAGCATCCTGGGACTTCATAGTCAATATAGTTGTAAGTGCTACAATGTCTCTCCTGAGCATCCTCAGTAGTGCCACTGTCTCTGCCCCATGGCCCTCACTGATATTAGGCTATAGTATGAACCTTCTGGCTAATGTTGGCACTTTTGCAATAAGAAGAGTTCAGGATATGATTCATAAAGTGTGATTCATCACCCTTAAATGCTCTAATTATATAAATTCCAGCCTTCAATGCATCCTCTAGGCACTCTTAAGAAAACTAATAAACACATTCAACCAGCGCCAAAAGCTATAATTCTCCAGTTTGCTGATGAAATTTTAAACCAATCCCTCAGTTTGGGTTGACAAATCAGAATGAAAGCAAAGAGAACTGATGACCATCCCACTGCACTTTGAAGGTCACAAGCATCAGATTTGTCCTCCTCTCAGACTGATGCTGTAAACTCCTGTCATCGAACTCCATTTCCATATTCATGCTTTGCTGCAATTTTCTCAGTTGCTACTCCAAATAAATAAAATATGTGTTTATGGTTCTTAGTGACCTTCTGGCACCAATAGCTCCATTATTTTGGCATAAAATCTAGTTTCTTCTTCATTTTGTGGGGGAATATGATTCCTCTTCATTGTGCATGGGGATGGGTCATACTTTCAAGGTAGCTCAAGACAAACTCCTATGGAAAGGGACTTAAGAATTTAAATTTAGTCCACTGGGAGATGAGGGAGGGTCACTGTTCTTAAAGATTTCCTCAGTTTTCTCAAAATATAATGTGTTATTCTCCAAATGAATTACTAACTTCTACATGAGGCAATTACTGAAATTATAAATAATAATTTCTAGTTTTTTTCCCCTAATTAGTCTGTGGATTCCCAGTCATTTTCCTCTCTATTCCACACACTAAACAACTAGGAAATTTATCTTTCAAATGTATAGCTTTGACTGTGTCACACCCATGCTCTAGAGAGTCCTTTCAGTGACTCACTTTTGCCTCTAGATTACATTAGTCCCTCTACTTCCTGGCATTAAATCCAAAAGCATGACTCTGGCCTATCTTTTAAACTTATTTTATATTATTGCCATGCATATAATCTCCAGGAAAAAAAGATCAGTTGATATTATTTATATGCAACTCTCAATTTGTCATCATTGAGTCATTGCATAGACTGGCTGCCACATTGGAAAGTTTTCTCCTCTGAACTGTCCTCAACCCAACTTCTTCTAATACTGGCCTTTCTTCTGCCCTTTGTAAGGTGCCTACTTCATTGGGAAATTATGCCTTACAGAATAAGTCACTTTAAGGCCAATGACAGACCATTTTACTGTGATTTTTTTAAAATTCTTGGTACCCAGGATATGGGGGGGAGAGAGAGAGAGAGAGAGAAGAAGACGAAGAAGAAGAAGAAGAAGAAGAAGAAGAAGAAGAAGAAGAAGAAGAAGAAGAGGATGCTGCTGCTGGAAATATATATATATATATATGTATATATATATATACATATATATATATATACTCTATGGATATAGATATTTTTGAACATATGGATAAGTAATGGTGGCAGACCAGTAATTTCAAACATATAGCAAATAAAGTCCTGAGGAAATTAATAATTAAGTACTCTGCCACTATAGATAAGCAAGAATTCTGGCATTTATATCAGCATTAACCTATGGTACTGAGACATTAAATGACTTGACCAGGATCATACATGAGTGGGATTTAAATTCGGGTCTTCCTGAGTTTAAAAATTTGAGAGTTGAAATATCATCTAATCATACTGGAAGAAGATTCCAATCAAATGACTAACCCAAGGTCAGCTTTCTGCCCACACTATCTCATTTCCTCTCATCTGTGTCTTAATGACAGAAAGAAAGATTCTCAGAGAAGGGAGAAGTCTCAGAGTTATTTAGTGGAAACTGTATTAGAATAATAATTCTCTCTATAGCATGTCCAGAAAATGACCATCCATCATTTATATGAATACCGCCAATAAGGGAAACAACTCTAAGTGCTGACACAGGTCAATTCATTTGTGAATAGCAATAGCTGTTGGAAAGTTTTCTCTGACATCACAAATAAACTGGCATTTTTAAAACCCATCCCTCCCACTCATTAGTCTCAGCTCTGCCCTCCAAATTCAATCACAACAGGACTATTTTGCCTGAAAAATAGAATCCCTTTAAGCCAAGTCAATTAACATTTATTATGTTCCAAATATATACCTAATATTTCCCAATCTCTGGAGAATATAAAGAAAGGTAGAAACATTAGCTTTTCCTCTTGGGATGTTTACATTATAATCAGGAAGGAGACAACATGCAAACAGATGATTGGGGGGGTTATTATGATTATTTCTTTTTATATATGCATATAAATACATGCAAATACATATGTGCATACATTTACATGAGGGTATATACACATATATTCCTAAAATAACAGTTATATATCACTTATTATGTGCCAAATATTTTGACAAGGATATTACAATTATTTTTCATTTAACACCTGTAACTTGTATGGTAGAATACCCTCTTTTACAAATGAGGAAACTGAATTATATATATATATATATATATATATATATATATATAAATATAAATTATATAAATATATGTGCATATATCTATCTCTATCTCTCTTTCTCTTTCTATCTATAAATCAATATTTCCATCTATCTATTTCTATCTATCTTTCTTTCTGTCTTTCGATCTATCTAGAGAAAGCTTGCAATACATTTATACACGGTTAAAGTAATATGTGTACGTTAACATATTTATACATATATATGCACAATACTTTTATAAAATAAATTGGAGATGATCAATAAATATCCTTAAAGTAGTGAGAAAAAATCTTCTAGTAATTTTAGTTGCCATGCCAACTGAGTTTTTGGTACAAAAATCAAATATAAAGAATTGTGTTTGCAAAGAAAAAATAAAAACAAATACCCAATCAATCTTCAGTGTTATAACTTAGCTAATGGTATCAACCATTGAATCTTTTAGAATGAACAAATCCATACTTTCTAACCTCTGAACCCAACTTTAGAAACCTCACAAATGGTTTCAAAATTGAGCCATACACTGGACCTGCCTGGAGAACATGCTCAGTTTCAGGATTCAGTCATTCTTACTTGTGAAAATGAAATAAGAGCCTACGGAACCAGAAATTCAGATGGAAGAAATTAACAGAAACTTGTGAGACCTTCCTCCACTGAATTTTACATAAACATTAGCTGCTTGTTTCTGTGTGTTGTCCATTCTAAGCTTTAGTCTTCTTTAAGTCTATACTAAGTCTTGCAATAGGAACTCATTAGAAAACCAGAATGTTTGGAAAGATGAAATTATATTCTAACTTTTCAAAATAAGTTAAATAGGGACAATTGAGGCTTAATTTGATTGGTTAAGTGTACTCATTATTTTCTCTTTTTTTTGACTCAAAATTCAAGACCAAATGAATATATTTCCTCCTAATTTCCAAGTATATATGATATATCACTGTGATTAATGTAAGGCAGTACATGTCATTTCTAGGAGTCATTTCCAAATTAATATATTAAACAAGCCACATTGTGACCTACAGTAAAGATAGGACGGTTGGGTTTAGTGCCAAGGAATCTCAATTTATATCATTGGATCTCACAAACTTGAAGTTTGGCTCATTTCCTCATCTGAAAAATAAGGGGGCTGGACAACATGACATCTATGAGTCTTTCCAGATTTCAAACTATGATCCCACATCTCTAAGATTTTTTATTAAATAGGATTAATGTGAACTTGGCCAAGTCTCTTGCTGACAAGCACTTAATAAATGATTGTTGATTTGACTTGACTTGAAGGGATGGTATATGTCAAAAAAAATTCACTTATAGTTCTTTCCTTCTCTATAAATTCTGGATAATAATAGTTTAAAGTTTGCACAAAATTCTCCAATCCTTATACATATACATATATATATATATATTTATATTGAAATTAGTCCATAGGGTTACAATATTTTGCATTTGGTCTTGGAAGAATCCTGTGTATCGACTATTTATGTTTCCCAATGAATAAGTAGTTAAATGTTTAGACTATCACAATTGTGCTTCTCAATGTTGTTCTTTTGTTCATTTTTTCCCCCAATGCAATCAAAATAAGCAAGGAAAAATATGCTCTCAGTTTTCTCACCTCTATATCCTTTATCTAATGAAGGGAGTAGAAAGTAGTAACTTTTTTTCCCTGTCTTTTTGCTTGTCTTTTTTTGGGGGGGGTTAATTTACTTTGAATTGTTAATGAATATCAATTTAACAGATGGCATAGTAAATATGAAATGACTATTCAAAAACCCCTGAGTGGACATATGATTGAAAGAAGGAAGTGAATAAAATCATTGCCATTGTTGCTATCCAGCATAAGGAAATGGAATCTCAATGGAAAGATGGCTCAAAGGGTCTCCTTTAAGGATCGATAAAGGGTCTGATCCTGTTCATTGTATTGTACATTCAAAGATAACAGTATCTCACATTTCGGCTTTTTGACACCGTCGTGTTAGGCATAAGTTTTTAACAATAATCAAAAAACACAGGAAGGTAACTAAAGCTTATGTACCAACATAAGTTGCAGAAGAGAAAACTTATATGAATTACATAAGACCGCCCCAAAGTAAATGCTGATTCAGACCTCTCATACAAATGTGAGAAGAGGTGATAAAACAAAGACTATTTCAGAAAATATGGTTTAGAAAGAATGAATGAGAGAGAGGACAAATAAATCTAGACAATAAAGAAGTTTCTTACACATATATCAAAGATACTTTGAAAAAGTATCCAAAGTCATTGAAAATGTTGAGAACCAAGTAATAATACATAAAATGTAATCGATTTTATTCTAATGGACTGGAAAGGATGGGTTACTAATGTGTGAGTCATTCTGAATCAACTGACTTTGTACAGTCAGATGATCAACTCATTCCATTTTAGATCACAAAGTACATAAAAGTAGAATAGAAATACTCCAAGGATATACTATGCCAGGAAAATCACTCAAACTGAACTTATTTAAACAAGTTAATGATGCTCCCAAATAAATAATGGATAGAGGAAACCAAATCCACACCAATAAAAATAATCCTTCATAGAAGTTTAATTGCTCTGAATCAATCTTCATAATTAATAAATTAAACTATCCTACATAGATACCTATAGATATGGTAGATTTTATATATAAAATATATATTATATATTTATATATATATATATATATATATGAATAGAGAGAGAGCAAGCAAGAGAGACAGAGACAGAGAGAAACAGAAACAAAAAGACAAAGAAAGAAAGAGACAGAGATGAAAAGAGAGAAATAGAGAGACACAGAGGCACACAGAGAGAAACACAGAGATAGAGAGATTCATTTTGTCATTATTTAAACTCTTGAAATGAATAAATACATGTATATTAGGACTTCTTCATATCCTTCATCAGCTATAATGCAAATACAAACGCAGCAACATGCCTTACCCTCAGTACCAAAAAATGAGATAAAATTTGTTTAATGCTGATAAAGATGTTGTTAATACACTTAGTGAATATTGCAGTTTTGCCCTGCTCATACATTCTTCCACATCAAACTCTAAAAGTAAAATTTCCTCCACAAATTTTGTCTCCTCATTATTTTTATCCAATACTTGTTCATTAAAAAAATAAACACTGAATTTTTTTATATATTTCTTTCACTAAATGCAACTTCCTCAAGATGAATAAAAGAAAGAATTTCTGTTTCTGAAAACTGAGCTTCCTTTATTACCATATTCAGAGGCTTCCCTCAGAAGACAGAAATCCCTCATCAGTTGGGGAATGGCTGAAGGAGTTGTGGTATATGGATTTAATGGAATATCATTGTTCCATAAGGAATGATGAGCAGGTGGATTTCAGAAAAAAATGGGAAAAGCTTTCATGAATTGATGCTGAGTGGAATGAACAGAACTGGGAGAACACTGTCCATCTCAACAGCAATATTGTCCATTGACCAATTATAATAGACTCAGCTCTTAGCAATATAGAAATAAAAGACAATTCTAAAAGAATTGTGATGGAAAATATCATCACATTCAGAGGAAGAGCTATGTATGCAGTCTGAATACAGATCAAAGCACATTTTTTTTACTTTTTTTTCTTTCTGATGTATTTCCCTTTTGTTCTGATTGTTCTTTTACAATGTGATTAATGTGAAAATCTATGTATAACATGATAGTACAAGAATACTCTATTAGATTGCATATTATCTTGGGGAGGGGAGGGATAAAATTTGAAAACAATTGCACAAATTAATATTGAAACTATTTTATAGGTAATTGAAAAAATAAAATACTTTTAAGAGAAAAAAATAAAAAAGTTACTGTGTGAGGTTCAATTTGAACTCACAAATATGAGTCTTCATGAGTCTAGGATCAGTGCTCTATCCACGGTGCCACCTAGCTGCCCTGATCAATAATGTAAAAATGTTTTTTAAATGTAAATTGCTTTGTAATGTAACTTACATATCAACCATCAAAGAGAGACAAAGATGTTATTATTAACGATTGGTTCTTGTCCTTTTTCAAAGAACACCAAAATGACATCAGTATGTTTGTGACAAATTATAGTACGTTCAACTGCGGCTGATGAGACCACTACGAGTTCAGAATGCTCTACCACAGCTTGGGAAAAACCAGTCCATAAGAACACCTGGGCTGGGTACTCTGAAATTATATATGTCATGTTTTCTTTCAGCTGCTTCTATTCTGCCTTCCTCATAGAGTGTAGCACCTTCCCTGATGAGGGCACGCCATGTTGGGTGGTCCTGTGCCAGTGTCTCCCAAGCTGTACAATCAATTCTGATGTTCTTCAATAAGACCTTCAGGGTATGTCAGGATCTCTTCTTCTGACCCCCCTTGGGAGTGCTGACCCTGTGTGAGTTCTCCATAAAACAGTCTGCTTGGCAAGCATATATCCGACATTTTATCAACATGTCCAACCTATCTTAGTTGCACTCTCTATAGCAATGTTGGAATGCTCGGCAGTTTATCTAAGAAAGAACCACAGAGTCTGGTATCTTCTCCTGCCACGGGATCTTCAGAATATTAATTAAATAAGTTAAATGAAAGTGATTGAGTTTCCTGACAATGTTCTGCTAGGCTGTCCAGTTTGGACAGGCAAATACAACAGTATCTCCACTTTGGTGGTCAGTCCTAATACTTCTTCTCTCCTACACTTTCTTTCAGAGCCTTCCAAATACTGACCCAGCTCTGGCAATGTGATTGTCAGATTCCTTGTCTGTGCACCTCCCTGGAAAGGACACTGCCAAGGGAAGTGAACTTGTCCACAGTACTCAAAACTTCTTCATTTGCTGTAATTGATGGTTCTATATATGGATGGTATATGCTTCTGGCTGATGGAGAACCTGGGTTTTCTTGGTGTTCATTGTGAGACCAAAATGAGTACAAGGAGCAGAAAAATCAATCTATATTTTCTTGCCTCTCAGTTTCAGAAGCTGCACTGAGGGCACATTTATCTGCAAAGAGAAGATCCTGGACCAACACTTCCTCTACTTTGGTCTTGGCTTGTAGTCTTTAAAAGTTAAAGATTTTTTGTTAGCTGACCCTGAGGCCATGTTCATCCTCAGTAAAGATTTTTGATAACATGGCTGAAATTGAAAGGCTACAGAGAATAGGAGCAAGGACATGTCCTTGTTTTGCTACATTGGTGACAGAGAAATCCACTCTCTGGAACGCAGGTGAGCACGGCATCATGAAACTGCCATACAATACTGATGAAATTTCCGGGCAACCATTTTGTCATAATTTTCTATAAACCCTCACTAGTGATGGTATCAAAGACCTTGATAAGATCTCCAAATGATGTATACAGAGCTCTGTTTGCTAGCAAGAAAGAGGATGACAGGGAATTTCATTTTTAATTTACTCTACATTAAAGGTATATTGCCACATAGGTGATAAATCTACACTTTCTTAGTCTTACCTCAGCAGTTGCAAAATATCTGAAATAAGGGAAGATTTAGGGATTATGGGTAGAGCTCTCAAAACTTTCCATTTAAGTCTAATAAACATATATAAATGCATGTATATTAGATTTTAAATTAACTTAGTATCAAGGAATGTTCCTCTGAAGGGTTATGCCAGGTAGTTCAGTGGGCAGACCTCAAAAAATCAAGAAGATATGAGTTCAAATTTACCTCAGCTATATGACAATGCATAAGTCACAAGTCTCCATTTCTTTAAATATAGAAAAAGGATGTATAATACCATCTACTTCACAGGATGATTTCAAGAATCAAATGAAATAATATTTGTAAAGTTCTTTGCATTTTAGAAGCTATTCATAAATGCTTGTTTCCTTCCCTTTCTTTTCTCCTGGGCCAGTAAAAGCACTAGGAAACTTCCATCAATCTGCATATGTCTGGAGTAGCAGAATATATGATAGACCATATCTGAAGTCTTTCTTTGTGTTCCTTTGTGAGATTTTCTCAGCCAAGATACTGAATTTTACAATTAATTCTCCAGCTGATTTTCAGATGAGTTACTGAGGGAAATAGGGTTGTGTTACTTCCCAAGGGTCACTGAGTTATTAAGTGTCTAAGACTCAATTTGAACTCATGACCATGAGTTTTCCTGATTCCAGATTTTCCTTGGAAAAAAAATTCCATACTAGGTAAAAGTCAGAGAAAGGTTGTAATCTGCAAGAATAAATTGAGGAAAGACTATCGCAATACTGGGAAAATAAACAAGCAAACAAATTTTCCAGTCAGATCAACGTAGAAATATTGTCTCTATCATATTGAACTGTTGGGCTTTCGGTAAGCCCTTTCCACTTCTAATCTCAGTTGTCCCATCTGTAAAATTAGAAGATATGGCTGCTAATTTCCTGTTTTCATATAAATATATGAATATTAAGATGAGGAAGCTTTGGAAATTCTGAAATACACTATCACATACTCAACATACTATATGATTATCATGAGTTGTTTTGAGTGACTGTTGTTGAGTAGTATCCAACTCTTTGTGTTCCTTTGTGAGGTTTTCTCAGCCAAGATACTGAATTTTACAATTAATTCTCCAGCTTATTTTCATATGAAGTACTGAAGGAAATAGGGCTGTGTTACTTCCCAAGGGTCACTGAATTATTGAGTGTCTAAGGCTCAATTTGAACTCATGACCATGAGTCTTCCTGATTCCAGGAGCAGTGTTCTATCCACCTTGCAACCTACCTGCCATGGTTTTCAAAATAAATGTGTTCTTTTAAAGTAAATGACGTTGTAATTGGACTCAAATATCAAACAGCTACAAAGATATGTTAATATTAATAGCACTAGTTGTGTGTTTTAAAAGGACAAGTAATGATGATGGTGGTCATGGTGATGATGAATAGCTAGACCAAATTCAAAACTGTTACAGAATGAATTCATTATGTTTTTTTCTAAAACACAATAATTTACCTAAAAGTTTAGAAATTGAATAAAAAAGAAGTGATGAACCTTGTTGTGTCTTTCCTGAATAATTCATTGCTGTACGAGAAAAAAAGTTTCATAACTTTAACCTGATTCCAAAGTCCTAATTTACTGATAATTTCATCTGATCAGGGAATGAAAAAATGTGAGCAGAGGAAAATACCTCAGAAGCCCAGCAGCTAGGTGGCGCAGTGGATAGAGCCCCAGCCCTGGAGTCAGGAGTACTTGAGTTCAAATCTGGCCTCAGACATTTAAATAATTACCTAGCTGTGTGGCCTTGGGCAGGCCACTTAACCCCATTGCCTTGCAAAACAAACAAACAAACAAAAAACCTCAGAAACCATCTCATAGAAACCACATCAGTGTCAACAACAAACACAACAGCCACATTATCTATTATAACACATGTTCTTTTGCATACTTTATCCATTTCCTTCTCTGTCCAAGTCTCTCTCACTGTCATCATTTACTACCTCTGTGATCTTAGGCAAGTGGCATTCTATCGGCCCTCTGTGATCTCACCCAGAGGGAAAAAAAGAGACTGATGAGATCTTTAAAATTCCTTCCAGCTCTACATTTCTCATCTCTGATTTCTTCTTACAACACTGAAATTCTTATATTGGTTGAAATGAAAGTGTTTTTACTTCTTTAGTTCAACCCTTTTCTGGGCCCTGGAGTCCATAATTCTCGACTGTTTTTTCCTGCCTCAGAGTTTAGCCACTCATGGCAAAGAGAACAAGAGGGGCAGGGAACCCTTTGATTCTCTTCTGGATGCCTTTGTTTGTAGAGAGTTGTAGTTTATTCATTTGCATCTATTTTGAGATCCTACCATAACAGATCTATATCCTTTGTTCCCTAACCTTTCGAGGGAAAGTGCTATGAAGAGATCAACTCATATTTATTGACGTGGGCTGTGTTTACAGATATCCTAGGGAGGCGAAATGGAAATCAATTCTTGAAAAAATTGGCCAGAGATAGCTATCAGAAACTGTTTGGAGTGGATGATGAATGTGAGGCTTTGCATATACCTCTGAGATTAAAAACAATAAAATTCAAATACCTTGGACAAATAATTTGCTTTTATAATGATTCATGCAGTGACTAACCAGATTTTCTTTGCTTTAGCAAACTTTCCCCAAGTAGACAATTTTCCAATTTGAAGCTATCTGATTCCATCAATTCCAACTTCTATCTCAGCAAGTACCCTCTCTCTGTGAAATCTGACAAATGGTTCTCCTACCCGTATCTTTGTGGATGATCTCTCATAAATGGGAACCCACTGGCTTCCAAGAAATCCTTCTAAGCTTTCGAATTGATGTTCCCCTTTTGGAAGTTATGCTATATTTGTGCTTTCTTCCTCCCCTCAAGCCTTAAAACAAAAGTACCGCTGACATTGGAGTCAGAGGAACATGACTTGAAATGTAGTCTCTGGAGCATCTACCTTTGTAATTTTGGACAGTTCACTGAACTTCCATTTTCTGTTCTGTAATACTAAGGTTTTGGAATAGATGGCTGCTACTGACCTTTCAGCTCTGCATCAAACTAAAAAGACTAGTCATTCAAGTGGAGCAATGGATAGAGCATCAGTCATGGAAGGACCTGAGTTCAAATATGACCTCAGACACTTGATATTTACTAGTTGTGTGACCTTGGGCAAGTCATTTAAACTTTCTTGTGTCACATCAAGGACCATCTCTAGTTGTCCTGCTGTATGTCTGACCACTGGACCCAGATGACTCTAGAGGAGTCTTAGCACCCCCCCCACACACACAGATTCAATTCATGTGCCTGTTATGGAATCACCTCCCTGATGTCCTTCAAAAATGATGGACCAAGATCAGAAAGATCACTGTGCCACCTAGTTGCCCCTCATTTAAATATTTTGAAGCTTAGAACATATTCCAGATATTTCATGCGTTTAATCCAATTTGTAACCTTAGAAACTGCCCCATCTCTATCACCCCTATATTTCAAAGAGAAACCTTACAAATGAAGAAGGTAAGGGATGCACAGTGACCCAAGCACTAGTGTGAGAAATCAATCAAAGCCTCTTCTCCATAATTACAATACAACCATATCCTAAGCTAGGTCACATAATGAGACAATGGTTTTATATATCCAAAATATTTAAATCTGTTCACATATTAGGGAAATAACAGTTTTATAAAATCAGTGTCAATTAAAATCACCATTTGACCCCACTTTAGCCTACATGGTGTGAATGAAAAGAGCGATGTTCTTAAGATCATAAGCAACTCAGGATTTAAAACCGGCACCAGTGATTTAGTATTTTTTAATAATTTAGCTTCTTGTAGGCCAAGTTACTTCAATTGAAAAATTGGGACTTTTTTGCAAAATTATTGTTAGGGTCAAAGAGAGAATGCATGGAAATGGTTTTGCATATCTTGAAGTACTATGTCAATTCTAACTTTGCCAAAAATGAATCATTTGAGCTCTTCTAATACTCTAATTCATTTGAATATGGTTTTTAATAGCCTAGAACATGTAGCTCTGGTCTTGGAGTCAAGAAGGCAGAGTTCAACCCTGCCTCTGATAATGGATGGGTTCCAGAAATTCTCCAAACCTCAGCTATGATGTATGTAAAATCAGGGTTATATGGCACACATTGCTTATTTCAGAGTTGTTAACTTCAAATTATATAACAAAGGTTGAAAAGTGCTTTGAAAATCACATTGTACTACACAAAATAGAGAGTAAACCAATCTTTAACATTATAAAAATAGGCTAAAGTTAGGGGACATAGTGTATAAAATGTCAGTAATGTCCAAACTATATATATATATATATATATATATATATATATATATATATATATATGTATATATGTATATATTTCTGTCTGTGTATGATGATCTTTATCTTTTGTTCTTGAAGAAGACCATGATGTCAGGGAAGTGATGCCATGACAAGCATACACATTAATTTTCAGTGAGGGAGGCTGTGCCAATTCAGCAGCCTCCCTTTCTCCTCTAGAGTCATCTGGGTCCGGTGGCCAGTGCAGATCAGGATGCCTAGAAATGACTCTGGATGTGAAACTATCAGGATTAAGAGACTTGTCCAAGGTCACTTAGCTAGGAAGGATCAAGTGTCTGAGTTCATGTTGAAACTGAGGTCCTCTTGACTCTAGGACTAGGGCTCCATCCACCACAGCATCTAGCTTCCCATTGTTTTTATGTACACACACCTTTATTTACATCACATACACACATGTACCTAAAGACATATATGCATACAAAAAGCTCAAGGAGGTGTAACAATTAATATAGTATTAGGTCTAGTATCAAAACCATATGTTGAGTTCAAATCTGCCCTCAGATACCTACTAGCTTTGTGAATTTAGGCAAATCACCTAGCTTTGTTTGACTCAGTTTTCTCATCTGTAAAATGATGCTGAGAAGGAAATGGCAAATCCTTCCTGTATATATGCCAGGGCAATGTCAAATAAGAGCACAAAAAACTGTTCGTCTTTGCAATGACTGAAAAAAATCAACAAAATAAACATTTGTTTGTACATACGTGTTGTTATTATGTATATATGAGAATTATATGCATAAAACTAAAATAAAACCTAATAAAACATTTTCTTATTCATACATTTCCTTATTTTTGCCATCCTTCTAATGGTTTTCAATTTTAATGACTCTATTCAATGATGTTTGTTTTCTTAACCTAGTGTGACATCCATCTCTTTGATTCTTTTATTTCCTCTCTATTCATTATTGACATGGGAACTAAGATTGCATGAACACAGCATGAAGACTTCCCAGTTGATCTGTTAAAGCTCTGGGGTCCCCAGCCTGCTGCTCATCTCACTGGAGCATGCTACTCTCTCTCTGAAAGATTTCATTTCTTGGCTTATTAGAAAGCATTATCATACATCCCTATTAACTCATGGATTATTCTTAGTTACAATGAGAACTTTTCCACAAGGAAACCAACTATTTAATTGGTGAATAGTAATAATTCATGACTGCATATAACTTGATAACTTATTCCATCTAGTATCAATTATAAAACTACAAACACATATAATCTATAATACTATAACCTGTATTTCTCACAGTACAGTAGTTTTGACTGTTTGATGAACCACATTTGACTAAGAAACAAAGTGAGGATCAAAGAAGGGAAAATGATTCCATTCCATTCTTTCCATGCCAAGTCAGAATTCTTTATCCTTCTCTGTCCTGAATTTTTTAATTTTTGTTTTATAACCAAAAAAATTTAATTCAAGAAGTCTAGCAAGAGGGGCATCTAGGTGGCACAGTGGATAGAGCACCCACTCTGGAGTCAGGAGTACCTGGGTTCAAATCCAGCCTCAGACACGTAATAAGTACCCAGCTGTGTGGCCTTGGGAAAGCCACTTAACCCCATTGCCTTGCAAAAAAAAAAACCTAAAAAAAAAGTCTAGCAAGAATCTTCTAAGCATCAGAGAACAATTTCAATATATCCAGATAGAGAAAGGGGAAAAAAAATGTTGGTGTTGTCTTTCACAATTCAAACACAAAACATTGTTTAGGCGCCCAATATTTGTAAAGAAGGCTTTGAAAAGCTTGAGCGTTTGATTAGAAGTAAAACCAACAGCAACAAGAACTTGGGTTAAATCCAAACAATGATATTAATTGTGTGACCTTGGGTACAACACTGTTTAACCCTCACCCTCCATTGCTTTCTCATCCCTCTTACTCTGTAAACTTCCAAATAGCTTATACATATCATCTTTTATTATAATGTCAAATTTCCATGATTATTCTGGAGAGACCTAGAGGATACATTGCTGAATTTGGAACCAGGAAAACCTGAGATCCTCTCAGACACATTCTGACTATGCCATCCTTGGCCACGCAATGCTGTGTTCTAAAAAATTCTTTAAGACTCTAAGTTGCCAACTTGTATTATGGGTGGGGAACCTGTAGTTTTTTTTTAATTTAAAGTTTGGGTTTTTTTTGGCAAGGCAATGGGATCAAGTGGCTTGCCCAAAGCCACACAGCTAGGTACTTATTAAGTGTCTGAGGCTGGATTTGAACTCAGGTATTCCTGACTCCAGGGCCGGTGCTCTATCCACTGAGACACCTAGCCACACCCGGAACCTGTAGTTTTACTGCTAAAGCTCTATCTGTATGAAATCATAAGAGTTATAGCTATCATTATTTTAACAGAAAATGGATCCTTACCTTAAAAATTATTATTAATTTTCTGAGTTAATTAGCATATTTCTTGTTTTTTTTGTTTTGTTTTTGCAAGGCAATGGGGTGAAGTGACTTGCCCAAGGTCACACAGCTGGGTCATTATTAAGTGTCTGAGGCTGGATTTGAATATTCAGGTCCTCTTGACTCCAGGGCTAGTGCTCTCTTCACTGTGCCACTTAGCTGCCCCAACTTAGCATGTTTCTTAAGAAGATGGAAACAGTAAGGGGCAATGGAACAGAGATGTTTATTCTGGAAACTTGTGACACATTCTCCCTATATAACCTTAGACAAATTACATAACCTAGTTCAGTATCAGCATTCCAAATATCCCATCTCTGCAATGAGAATTTTGAAAGATGTTACATTTACCTCAGAGGATTGAAGAAATAATGAAACTGAAGTGTTTTGTGAATGTCACTTTATGAACTTCAACAAGCATTATTCTGGAGGAAATACAATCAATAGACAACATAATTGAAGGGCCAGATGGGGTTAAGAATCTTTGATTCAAATTTCACCTCAGACTTAATTAGCTATATTATGGTTACATATCTTTTCTTTTTTAGAAAATATATAAATTTAATAAAATAATTCTCAGTTCTGTTCTGTCTCAGCTTTTGTTTTATTGTGAGTCAAGCTATGGTTTATTGATTGTATTTATTTCTTTTTATTTTTGCATGTTTTCTCATTTCTTTCCAATTGATTTCTTTTCCCAGAAAACTTTACTCTTTGATCATCTGAGTTTAGATACGTATAAAATTAGTGACCGTCAAGCACAGGGGTTAGGGTTTGCCATTGACCTACTAATTCAATGAGGTGCTCTTCATCCAGTGTGACACATCCATCTGTTTTTATTGCCTCATGATGTCTGTGATGTAAAGACAAGTTATCTTGCAAGACCTCCATTGGAGTGAGTAGTGAGAATCTTTGAGAAGCAAAGTGGAATGGCGAACAGAATGGTAACTTGTCCATCAGAAAGCTGGTATCACATATTGTCTAAAAAGAAATGTTAGCTCTGTGATGTCGGAGAAGTTATACAACTTCTCTGTGTCTCAAAGACCTCCTAAATGACAAGTCCTAGCTTACAAAAAAACAAGTCTGTTTATCTTCTGATATACAATCAATAATCCTCTGATATTCCAGCTGAAATTTCTCCTCTCTGATTTGTCAGGTAGAGCCATCAGCCTGAGATATTTCTCTTCATCTGTGCTAATCCCATTAGAGATCAGTTAAGCTCCATCACCCAGTGCTTAGGCTAGGTTTCAGGGTTCTTGAATCTGAATGTTCTCTTTGTCAATTTTAAATTTCTGATCCAGTGAATTGGTACAATACCATTGGAAGATTGTACCTTTCCAATGTCCCCTTTTTCATGTAGCTTTTGAGATGAAGACCATATTGATCTCAATATATCACTATATTAAAATATAGCACTGGTCCAAAAGGAGATTGCTACAGAAATGTCATCCATTGCTCCTGGGATATTTAATAAGAGCAAATACACATATAATGATATTATTCCCAAAGTGAAGACCCAAATATGTCTCAGTCTCTTTAATAAACTCCAGTGGTTCCCTATAACCTCCAGGGTCAATAATAAAAGCCCCAGAATTCAAAAGCCTTCATTACTAAGTCTTTCCAGTCTTCTTTTTCTCAGTTATGTATTCTTCAATAGAGTAACATTAGATTATTTAATAAACAATACAGTCATCTCTGTTCCAATCGGTTTCTGTCTGTCTCTCACATCTCAAATACTCTCCATCTTCATCTATGCCTGTTCGGGACTGTTGTATGTGGGAGCACTGTAAATTTTCATCACCTGATATCCTTTAGCACCAGGTCTTTACTGGTTGACTCTGGGAGTGGGAATGGACCAGGGACTGGGCACTTGTATTTTGGTAAATAAACAAAGGTCTTGGTGTACCAGGAGAATTTGTCTCTCTTATCTCTCTTGTCTCCTGCCCCTTCAACATTCAGGAAAGGATAAGCCAGTCCTGAAAGGGACTCAAAATATGCCTATTGTCTTTCCTAGCTTCCATGAAATCCAAAATAAAATCCCATCTTCTACATGTATAATTTCCAACCCCTCTCAATTCCAGTGCCTTCTTTTCTTAATTATTTTCTATTATTCCTATACATCTTCATGAACCTTACTTTTGTTTCCTTCATTCTGAGCTCCTTGTGGTCAGGGATTTATCCAACCCCAGCATTTAGACAGTGTATGAGATATGTTGATTATTATTTGGAAAGTTCTTGAGGAGATTTAAAAGATAGTGCAAGTACTATTACCACCCTCAGTTTGATTAGGAAAAAATCCAGGATCTCAAAGATTATGGTCCTTTTGCTTGCTAAGGCATCCAGTAATTATATATATTTTTTTCTTTTTTTTGGTAATTATCATAGACAAAACTTAAACCCACATTTTCCTGAAACTTAGGGCAGTTCATTTTCCTCCCACTGGTCTTGTAAAGCAAGTAGTTTAAATGGTGGAGTGTCATTTCATATGTACTGTCTATAGAGATAAGAGCATGGCTACTGGAATTTTTATTATACCACATAGTAACTGTGTGACACAAGGCAAAATGATTAATCTCTCTGGAGCTCCATTTTCTCAAAGGAGCTGACCTTAAAAATCCCTCCTCAGTTCAATTTTATGAACCTATGATCTCTTTATTGAAGATGAGAAAACTGAACCCCACAATAACAAAGCTAGGGAATATCAGAGATGCAATTTGCACCCAAGATTCTGGCAATTCAAATCAAATGATCCCTCTATGAAGTTGTTTTCAAAGAAGAATAATTTATCAGTTATTCAGTTAATAAATATTTGTCAAGCATTTACTTTATGGGAATCAAAGAAAAAATTATTCCCTTTTATCAAGGAAAGTTGATATCCTTTTAGGAGAGAGAACATTCAAATATCTGTCTATCTAGCTATCTATCATCTATCATCTATCTATCTTTCTGTCTATCTGTCTATAATTTATCTATCTTTCTGTATCTGTCTTTCATCTATCTATCTTTCTGTCTATCTATGTTTATCTATAGATATAGATAGATATCTATGTATATGTAGATATAAATGTAGCTTTGAATATATGTATGTTGATGAATGCACCCATGTATACATTTGTATATTTTGTATATATTGCAGTTTAAATGAGAAATAATTTAAGAAAAAAAGACATGAGAGTGGGGGATGGGAACATCAGTGGTTTTTTGGTATTTTTTTAAGCAAAAATGATGAACAAGAACGTTGAATAAAATGTGCTAGCTAAAATATGGAGAAAAAGCTTTTCAATAAATACAGTGAACAAAGGAAAAAAGAATTCTTGAATTCTATTCACACTTATGGACAATTCAGATAAGAATGACATAGCTTCACTAAAGGAATCATATATCTACTGAAGAACTCTGTCACCTATTGCTTCTGATTTTTATTGGTGATAGGAAGAAATGCTGATTATATCTATTGGTTTATATTCTTTTCCACTATTTTGCTGGAATTGTCTGTTATTTTGATTAGTGTTTTGTTGATATTTCATTTTTTATGTCACTTTTCAAGTAAATTTTTGTCCATGTACATATATAATCCTTTGTATAAAATAGGTATGATCATTTCCCCCCACAATGTGCATTTTACATTAAGACCAGTAATCTCAAGATAATGATCCTTCTGAGGCAGAATAGCCAGCAAATTATTTCTTCTGCTAGGATTCTTGTCACACTTCAATCACCAAGAATGATTTTATTATTATTTTAAGAATGATAGCATCCCCTTAACTGCTCAAAACAATTATTGGCTAGGATAGAGATTTTAAGGCCTTATCATAGTCAATTTAACATTTTATTATAATTCACCTTGCCCCATTCATAGCCTTTTTATAAGTTAAATGTATAAAAATTGATCTTAAGAATGAACTCTAGCATTTAGAAATACCATCATCATTGATTTAGACAAACTAAGGCAATGTAAATTTAGAAAAAAGTCATATTTATGAGCTATTTGGAAACAAGACAACTTAGGTACATTTTTCAAATATTCAACTTTCAACAAAAACATGGGAGATAGCATCTTGGTGGAAAATCCTTTGAAAAAGATATAGAAGTTTTAATTGCCTAACTGTATCATTATAACCAAGGTAAAACATTTAACAATATGGTGCACTGACTGAGACATGGTATGCATTAATCTATGGTCCAATGCTGCTTTTTTGAAACAAATAGTTCCACTGTCCTCTTTTCTCACCATTTAAAATTTGGGGTTTATAGTGGATCACAATAAAAAAAGTGACATTGATAGACTGCTGAAGTGCCCAAGGAATGGCAATCATGATGGTGAGATAGAGAAATAAGTCCCATTCAACTTAAGGAAAAAGGAATGGGTAAAGCAAGAAAGAAATAATTCAAGGTGGGCATGTGCAATATATCTAAAACTGTGGAGACCAAAGTGCAGATAAGCTTATAAATTTCTTCTATTTGACAGCAGGAAGTAGAAACAGGAGAAAAGGGGTGTGTATGAGTGTGTGTGTTGGGGGGGGTAAATATTGGTTTGAAATGGCTTCAACAGCCAAAACTAAAATAATTCTACCAGTAATATTTATTTCAAAATGGTATAGGCTATCTCCAGAGCTGATAGGTTTCTTCTAACTGCACATCTTTAGCTGAAGGCTGAATTACAAGCGTAATCTAATTTGTATACAAATTTTTTTTGTTTGTTTTACTTTAAAAATCACAGAATCTCAAAATTACAAAATATTTCAAAGGTTTTCAAGCCTAATTTATACCCCAGAAAAATGCAGTTCAGATAAGATCAATTATTTCTGATATTTCACATAATATATTTAACTGAACAAAATGGCATTATTATTATAAATTACATTTTATATATATTTATATATGTTATATATATATATATATATATATATATATGTGTGTGTGAAGAAACAATATTTCAATGGATGACACAGTAGCTTTCTCAGAGTTCTACAGAGTATGAAGCTGAAAAATGACTTTAACACAGATGTTCCTGTTCTGAAGGAACTACTTCACCTACTGAAATACAACGCTTCTCTCTTTTGATCAAATATTCACCTAGAGTTAGAGAAATAAAATACATTGGAGTACAAATGTACCTTATCATCTGGATACTACAAGGCTCTAATAATTGCAATTCCCAAAGAGTTTTCTATTTTAAATTTGCTCATTCATATCCTCTTTATTTTGGACTTAACTATATTATCAATAACAACACAAACAGAGTATAGAATTAATTCATATGTACTCACAGAATCCAAAACATTTGCATTGTTTTAATATAAACATATATGTTTCTCACAGTAAATATTTAATCTTAACTGAATAAATTCATTATAGAATTGGTAAATAACAGAGAAAGAACAATAATATACTGCTTTAGCATTTTAAAAGATCTTCATCTGTCAATCAGCAAGCCTTTATTAGGGGCCTACAATATGTCATACAATTTGTTAACTTCTTTAGATACAAAGAAAGAACAAATTTAGTTCCTGTATATTCAAATTTAGGAAAAAAATACATAGACAAATAAATGCATACACACTTGCAAATATGTATTTATATATATATATATATATATATTCATTTATCTATTCTCCTAGACTTGAATGTATGTGCTTGCATTTTTGTGTATTTTTACTCATTTAATTTTCCCATAATTTAATTGGTTGGTGTTTCAATGTAGTCAATAATTTTTAAAGTTTCTTTCGTCTGGAATACGGATATCCTCCCACTTATATATTTAATAGCAACTCATAAAATGAATTTTTCCTAAGAAACTATATGAAAAATCCTAGCAGAAATGAATAAATCATTTTAAATATTCTCATTCTCATGTTTATGTTACCCATGGAAGTTATCAAAATAACCTCAACTAAAATAAACTCAATAATGCTTTTTAGTTTTATACAAAACTCTTTTTCTTCTTAGGAATACTTTCCTTTAGAGATTGCCCTTTAAAACCATATATCATCATTATAGATTAAAGGTAATTAAAATTTTATTGGTTGCTTTTGTTGGCTTCTCATCAAACTGGGAGATTTAGAAAAAATGTTGTCGAAGTCAAAAATTTAGGTTTCTTTTGTCAGATTAACTTGGAAAGATGCAAACTTAGAGTAGTATCTCTCTAAATTCAATGATGGAGAACAAGAATTAAGTGATGATGACAACGACGATGATGATGATGATTATAACTGAAAGAAAATACATTAGGAAGATCAGTTGACAAAAGATAATGTACAATTCCAAATATTGTGGCTTCCTACTAACTCATGCTTCTTCTTCTTTCTTTTCAGCAGTATGGAATTTTATGCCACTTCATGATTCCATGATGATAGAAATAAGGATAATTCTTCCTACTTCATAGATCAGGGAATTTTGGGAAACAAAGAAATAAAATCACTACAACAGGGTCACAGAGAAATTAAATATGAGCAGAGAAGATGGGAGTCAGACCTGCTTGATTGAATGTCCTGAATTCTATTATTCTATTTCTAAAATTCCTTAGTTACGCCACTATATATATATATATATATATATATATATATAGAGAGAGAGAGAGAGAGAGAGGAGAGAGAGAGAGAGAGAGAGAGAGAGAGAGAGAGAGAGAGAGAGAGAGAGGAAAGAGAGAGAGGAGAGAGAGAGAGAGAGAGAGAGAGAGAGAGAGAGAGAGAGAGAGAGAGAGAGAGAATACTCTATATGATAGGCAGATATTCTATCTTTTTTTTTTAATTTCCTAAGTCAAGGCATATTGTAGGAGCTACAGTTTGGTCTTATTCATTGGACACATATCTATTCATTCAAAGATCTTTGACAACCCCCTACTCTTAAGAACACCTCAGTCCATCTATTATAAAGTAGATTAATTTAAAAGGATTTCATGAGGCTCAGAAATGTCAATCAAATTCTGTGTGATAAAAAAAAAATTCTGTTTGATCAAAAAATGACAGAAGTTTAGGACACCAGTATCATAAATCTAGTTCTGAAGTGGATCACATAAATTATTTTTCAACCCCTTTCCTTTATAAATGAGGAAATGGCATCAAAACGAGTCATGTAACTGGCACAAGGACAGATGGGTTGTAAATTGATTAGGGGAAAAAATTTTACTAAATTTATTTGGCTTCAAATTCTCCCTTCATCCTTGGAATCAGAGGTCAAATTTAGTCTTTTTGCCTTCAGGTGGGGCATTCTAGCCACTAACTACAACATACAATTTCCCAGAGATTTGGGGTTCAATTCAGAAATATGGAATTTACTTCCATGTTTTTCTTCAGTAAACTGTTAGCTCACCTTTCTTCCTCTGATGGTGGGATTCATTCCTCTGTTTGCAGTTACCTGATAGTCAACACAAACATCTGTAGGAAATATGCATTAGTTCTATTTGTTCATTTTAAAAAGAAAATTTGGATTTAGCAGGTTTTCTTCTTGCTTAGTTACAATTTCATGTTGCACTGTCAAAACTTTTGAAATTATTTAAAGTAAAGGAAAATGATCTGGATACTTCTATACATGTTTCTCACTTACAGACATAGTCTAAGAGTCAAAAGAATTTTGTAGAAAACCTATTAGACAAGGGCAGCTTGGAGGCACAGCAGATAGAACACAGGTGCTGGTATCGGGAGGACCTGAGTTCAAATCCGACTTCAGACACTTAATAATGGCCTAGCTGTGTGACCTTGGACAAGTCACTTAACCCCATTTCCTTAAAAAAAAACAGAAAATATACTAGACAGAGAGGGTGATACTTTGGAATCATTAACTCTTCCGATGCTGGATCATGTTACGTTGAAAAATACATGTTTCCTGAATATTTATTTGTTATTTAATTATTTTAGATTCATTTATGGAGTAGTTAGGAAGAAACTAACAAAAACTGCAACTATTATGGATACCTTATGAAATTTGCATTTTGGCTCAAATTTGGACTGAGACACATGGAAAAAAAATTTAGCACTGAAAAAATTGTCACTTAGTAATTTGTCTGGCACATGGAAAATGTTTAATAAATATGTTTTCAAATAGTCTTTCATTTTTTCTGGTTCTTATAGATTCCCAAGAGGGAATGGATAATAGGAGACTATAACTAAATTTAAGACATTATATTAAGATGATGTCTTCTGTTATGAAAAATGTCATCAATATATGGGGGAAAACTTAGGAATCTGAATGCAGAACAAGGTTAAACTATGTCTCTTTTTAAAACTTCTTTTATATTTTTTTTAAAACTTTCTTTCTCATATTTTTCCCCTTAGATCTAATTCCTCTTTCACAACAAGGCTGATATGGAAATCTCTTAAACACGATTGTAAATACACAATTTCTATCGGATATTTTTTTTACCAAAGAGAGAAGGGAAAGTGGCATAAATATGTAAAACTGAAAAAAAAATTCAAAAGCATGTATTTTGAAAAGCATCTTTTCATGGAATTGGAAAAAATAAATTTAATTTAATTAAAAAAATAAAAACATTATAGATCAATCATGAGCCTAAGAAAATCCCGCTCACTGAAAGGAACCGGGTTGGGCAATGATCAGTGGGGGATTCTGAACTACTAGTTTTCTCTCCAAAAACATGAATCCTTAAGTTTAATATTTTCAATGAATGTGCTCAACTCAATATTGAATTTAAATAGATGGAAATACCTATCAATATTTCAAAGTAAAAATTTTAAATGTATTTATTGATGCCAAGCAGCAATGTAAGCTATTCTATTAGAAGATTGTGTTACAAACCATAATTATGTAAGTGATAAATACCTATTTGGTTTCCTCTTTTTAATCTATTGATAATGCATCATATTGTTTTTGTGTGTACAAATAATACTGACAAACATCATCTTTTTATCTCTGATTACTGAAGTTAGCTTCTTGGAAAGAACAATGAGATTCAGTTTTCTTTCTATTCATACCTATACATTCCATAAATATATCAGTCACTCAATGGCAGAATGTAGGCTTAAGTACTGTGCTGCCATTCTCCTACTGTGACCAGTGTGCTGGGGATTAGTTTCTCAGCACTTAGGCAGACTGTCTTCAGAAAATGGAGCAGGGTTGTTTAGGACCACATCTAAAGTCTCTGTAGTCGGAGACCTTACACAAATCATTTAAAAGCAAGATGTGTGGTTGATCTCAGGAAAATTACATATCACCGATGAAGACAGCATATAAACAAATAGATTCATTCAAGATATCTATGAGTGATTTCATCAGTCTGACATTTCCTCTAATCCTACAGATCACAAAAATACATAGCCTTAGAGAGGTTTCTGGAATCAACAACACAAAATGAGGAGTCATACAGTTATCAAATGTTTCATATTCCAGTTACTACCATCTCCAGGATCAAATATGGAATTCTCTGGATGGTCTTTAACTTGACTACCTCCAACTTTTCGATAAGAATAAGAATACACCTACTTCCCTACCCACCTACACTTCTTTCCAATGACACTGTTCTCTTTTTCTTTTTCTGATGTCAGATCCATTCACAGACCCAATAGTGCATCTCTTTTTCTAGATAATTTTCCGAGAATCTGACGATTCCCTTCTGTGGATTCCCTTCTTCATCTCCAACTAATGACTTATTTTGCTTTTTTTAAAGTTCCAACTAAATTGCTTTGGCTGGAACTTCTACAAAAGATTTTTCCAACACTTCCTCATTATAATACTTTACCTCTTAATTATATGTGTTTGCTAGTTGCCCCTTCTACTGAATTGTGAGTTACTTTAGGAAAGGGGCAGTCATTTGCCTTTTGTTTATAATTCTGAGGGCTTAACCCATTTTCTTACAAAAACTCATCTTTACTGTTGTTTAGGAATTTATACTTTGTGTCCAACTCTTCATCAGCTCTTTTGTGGTTTTCTTTGCAAAAATACTGGAGTGGTTTGCCATTTCTTCCTCTAGTTCTTTATAAAATGAAGACACAAAAAGGGTTAAGTGACTTTTCCAGGTTCAACACAGCTATATATAAGGGTTGGAGGACAAACTGGATCTCAGGTCTTCCTGACTCCAAATGTGGCATTATATCCACTGTGTCATAACCCGCATCTAGCAAATGTTAATAAATGAATAATATTTTGGCAGAATACCTCAGAGGCCAGATCTTTATGCATTTTCCTAGGCTGTCTCTTAAGAATGCAATACAATCCACCAGATCCAGATGGAGAGTTTTCTTTCTCTCTGACTTTGAAATGTCATCTCAGAATGACTGTCAATATTTGTGTATAATGAAGCTATAATGTAATTAAGTTTAGGTGATAAGAAAATAACCACCACAATAATAGCAGCAAAAACAGTAACACCATTTATATATATATATATTTATATGTATATATACATATATATAGTGTTTTATGATCTGAAAAAGAACTTTATGAATATTATCTAATTATATCCTCAAAATATTTCTCAGAAGGAAATGCTATTATTATCTTCAGTTTTGCTCATTTTTTTCTCAGTCACTTCATTTGTTTATGAAATAATTTTTATATTTCTTAACATCCTTATTATCCATCAAAATCACAGTATAAGACTCATTTACAAAGAAACCTTCTTGAACCTTCTTGAAGCAGAACTAGGGGAAATAAATGAGGGAAAATTGAAGAAATAATATAATGAGGTCTGACATCAGAAAAAGAAAAACAAACAATTAAACCATTCAGAGCTTCTAAGGAATGGAGTCCCTCCTTATCCCACTGCTACCCAGGAGATTATTGCTCTTCCTATTTGCTCATTCAGATTTATCCAATCCGAGATTTATATATGGAAGAATCAGAGGTTATCTGCTATGATGAATGCCTTCAGTTTACAAATGAGAAAACAAAAGGTTCAGGGGGCAGATGTGATTTGCTCTTACTTATTCAACTTAGAAGTAGAAGAGTTGGGATATGAACTCAGGTGCTGAAATGAAAAATCTAATTCCATAAAGTGACATCATATCTACTTTCAAGAGTCATCTTTAATCCTCAGTGCATCTTTATAATCTCAACCTGGTAGCACCTCACACATTGAAGTGTTTTCATTCCATGTTGATGAGTTAAGGTTCTCTCCTGATGATTATTACTAGAAATCCAAAAACACCAAGGCAAACTTTTATAAACGTTTATGAATTGGGGCAAGAGAATTTGTTCAGTTCCAAAGAAAAAGTACGTTGTTGTTGTGATTTTAAATTTTCTTTGCAGGTTCCATAATCTATCTTCAACAAATTGCCAAAGGGAGACCATATTTTAATCACCAAAGTGCATTAAAAATTCAGCCCTTGAAGTCTGCTTAATAGATTGCTATTTCCCCATGCACTGTCAAGCTCAGATTAGCTATTAAAAATTCACTTGTCCATAGGCATGTTAAATCTACCTGAAATTAGGTCTGTCTCTCTGTCTCTCTCTCTCTCTCTCTCTCCCAAATAGCTATTTAAAGTCTGAAGTTCTGTACTTAGAGATGGAAAATGTTACCGATTTGTATGGAATGGTATTTCTCAACTATCTCAACTATGTCTCTGTTCCCACCAAAGTCATAAGTGGAAAAACTGTGATATTGTGGTAATATTCTGGTCTATGTTTAAGGTGACCCATTTTTCTTCTCCCAAAAGAATCCCTGGGGCAGAGAAGTTTAATTATGATAAAAGAAAACAAAGAAAGTCATTTCTTACTTTCTTCATTTGCAAAGTATAAAATTCGGGACAATTTTCAAACATAACCAGCTTGTTTGCATATTTTTCCTTATAATGAAGACCTCAGGAAATGTCACTCATCTGATCCTTCTTAAGATACCTCAGGTTTGGGGCAGCTAGGTGGTTCAGTGGATAGAGCACTGGCCCTGGAGTCAGGAGGACCTGAGTTCAAATTTGACCTCAGATAATTTATAATTACCTAGCTGTGTGGCCTTGGGCAAGCACCTTCATTTCGTTGCCTTGCAAAAAGATAAAAAAATAAGATGCCTCAGGTTTGGCATGCTAACATCCTCTTACCCTCTTTTCTCTACCATATCTAATATATATCTAATCAGTTATCTAGCACAAAAGGACCATAGAATTAAAGTTGAAAGGGACTGTATAAACTATTTCATTATTCCTTCCTAGTTTACAGATGAGGAAACTGAGGAAAGTCATGAATAGTAAGATATTTTTCCAAGATTACAAGTTGCAAAACCAAGAGTAGTAACTAGTTCTATGTCTTGAAGCAAGTTTTTGTTCCATTATATACTATTCTGTTATAGCAATAAATTTCCCATCTGCCACAAGACCATAAATCCAGGTTAAGTTCTAATTCCCATTCACCTATATGATTAGATTCCTCCCCTGATGTCATGGTCTTCTTCATACATGAAGGACAAACATCCTAATTAAATTCCCAATTAGTCTTAGAATCATCTCATTGTGATTTATTTCATCTCTTCTTTAAGCTATCCCTCACAGTGTCTCTAAAATTTTTCTACGTGACTATGATCCCAAGATCAAAATTATCCAATGAATCCCTATAGTTTCTAGATGAAAACAAAAACACATTAGCTATAATGAAAGGCCTCTTTAAGTTGGCTGCATTTACCTTTCCATAGTATTCATACAGTGTCAGTTATCACTTTCTAGGGTCCAGGCCAAAAGAGACTCAGCTATGGCCCAAGCTTGACAAGTTCTGGATTACTTCCATCCAAGAATACCAAATGCCCTCCATTCCTGGAATCCACTGCTTCATTTATTCCTGCTAAAATTTTTCTTGTGATTTGAGGCTCAGTTCTCATTCTCTTGACAAAATCATTTTTGTGCTCTTCCCCTTAGATTTTCCTAGATTATTTTATCCAACTATTACCCCAACTTGGGATTCGATCTCCTGACACCTTTTGTTCACATAGATATTCAGAAATGTATTTAAAACATTACAGGACCATGGGTGAGGAGCTGTTCAATATATCATGGCTCAAATATTCCAGTTTCTTCAGGTTTCAAACAAGGAACCTGAGGCCCTGAGAAGCTGAATCATTTGCATAATGTCATAAAAGATGTCAATAGCAAAGGTAAATTTGTTCCTGTCTTCTGAATCAAACATTCCATGTTGAACCCCACTGTGTCATGCTGCCTCACACATTCTGCTGGCTATTCTATTTAGTGTTTGTCTCAGATTTTTCTTCTTCCTTGTTGCCTTCTTTGAGTTCCCCAGCTCAAAGTGTTCTTTACTTAATAAAAGACACATATATTTATTGAGTGAAAAGAGGTTGATTTCATAATTCTGCAATAGGGACATTGACTAAAAATGCCTATTATCCACACTATTGTGTACAGTTAAATGGGTGAACCATAACCTTGATTATAAGTATGATTATCTTAGAGAAAAGGTGTTAATGAACAATCAACTGAATCTGGAATTGTACAAGGAAAAATGTATAGGTACAATTTTTTTGCGGAATCAGAAAACTTTTAAAAAGATATTAGCTCCCTGGAGTCAGGAGTACCTGAGTTCAAATTCAGTCTCAGACACTTAATAATTACCTAGATGTGTGGCCTTGGGCAAGCCACTTAACCCCATTTGCCTTGCAAAAAAAAAAAAACTAAAAAAAGACATTAGCTTCTCCATGAAACAAAGATCCATCTTTTTAAAATTCCATCTTTTTGAATTTAAATTTTAAATTTTTTCAAGGATACCACATTGTGATGAGGCACAGAATACGATAAAGTCTCTGGAGATATGAAAGAATAGGTCACCCCAAGAAGAAGAGAGAAGTTAAAGGTGAAAATAAGTAGGTGTGAGCACATAGTAGACCAAGATTCATGAAGGAGGAATTGGACATAGAATATTATCATAGATGGAGTATCTCAGCTCACACAGGTGATTGTGGTTACCTCATTTCCCTGCTTTTTTTTAGGGCACACAATTGCAAAATGA